>NC_033640.1:7876984-7916025 GCF_001540865.1 Ananas comosus
AAAAAATCGAAAACAACAACTCCTTTATGTTTCCGATACCATAATATATATATATATATATATATATATATATATATATATAGCTCTACTCTATAGAAATTAAACTAATGAAACCATTGTTTTTATGGTTGTAGTATATAAAAGTGGCTAGTGCTTATCTGAAGGAGACCGAATGGTATGCGCATGATTATGTGCCAACAACTTTCGAAGAACATTTGCAAACCTCACTGGTTTCCGTAGGTATTCCCATGCTAGTATGTGCCTCCTTCGTCGGCATGGATAAAGTCGCAACAAGGGCGGCATTTGAGTGGGTTATTAGTATACCTGAACCAGTTAAAGCTTCAGCCCTTATCAGTCGACTTATGGACGATATCACTTCATCTGAGGTACATATAATCCCTTCCTCTCTCTACTACAAAAAATCTTGCACTTAAGACTCTTTAAACAATAATTAGCGATGCTTTAAAGCGTAAACAAAAATAATTCTGACGCTTATAAAAGTGCCGAGCAAAGGGTCGTTAAATAAACAAGTCGGGATAAATATCCCGACATTTGAATAGAGCATCAAAAAATTTTTATAAATATTTGATAAAAATATGTTTATTGGTAACGCTTAATCATAGTATCGGCAAATGTCAAATATTAAAAACGCTAGAATAAAACGTCGTCTAAAAAACGTCATCTAAAATATATTTTGTTGTAGTGCTCTCACTCGTGTGTACAACAAAATATATTTTAGACGATGCTTTTTAAACGACACTTTATTCTAACGTCTTTAATATTTGACATTTGCCGACACTATGGTTAAGCGTCGCCAATAAATATATTTTTATCAAATATTTATACAAATTTTCCGACGCTATATTAAAACGTCGGTATATTTATCCCGACATGTTTATTTAACGACTCTTTGCTCGATGTTTTTACAAGCGTCGATATTATTTTTGCCAACGCTTTAAAGCGTCGCTAATTATTATTTAAAGTGTCCTTAAATGCAAGATTTTTTGTAGTAGTGTGTGTGTGGGTGTGGGTGTGTGTGTGATCTTGTAACGACCCAGCCCACTAGCAACAATAACTCGTTGGGCCCAACAACCGACCCAAAATGCTTAAGCCCAGTTATTATTACTAGTGTCTAAGTCTCTTANATATATATATATATATATATATATATATATAGTACGTCTTTCGTGCTTTCGAAAATACGGAGACATCCGTGCTTGTAAGTTATTTTCGATGATAGGACATCCGATTCAATGATCGGTTTCGTTAAGCATAATCTAAGCTATTGGAATTATCTAGAAACCAAATTTCATAATTTTTCGACATCATTTAACAAGCGATCACAGCGTCTCAAAAATGACTATTTTAACGGCCGATGTGGCATGTTTTTAAGTTCAACGGTGTAGAAATATTCAAATTACATGAAATTTTAATAAAAAATTCTACTTAATATCAAGAGTAAGAATAATACTTCTGATTTGAAATTTGAGTCTTTTATCACTATTTTTTATGAGATTTTTATTTTCAGCCGTTCATTTTGAGGCTACTCGTTCACTAGGCAAACGAAGTCAAAAAATTATAAAATTTGGTTTTTAGATAGTTCCAATAGTGTAGATCATGTCTAACGGAACCGATCGCCGAATCGAATGCCCCATCATCGAAAGCAACCTACAAGTACGGAAGCCTCCGTTACTTTCCGAAAGCATAGGAGCCGCTCTCCTCTCCTCTCTCATCCCTCTCTCGTCTCCCCTCGTTCTCCTCTCTCTCTCTATATATAATATAAAGTATAATATATATATATATATATATATACATAATATATATATATATATATATAATATATAATATATTTATATATTATAGTCCAGCTACTATACTCTTATGAGTATGAGCCCTTTTGTACTCCATAAATTTTCGCAAAAGAACCGTATAGATCTACTCTTTTGATCATTTGCCATCCATTAGAATATACTATTCAACTAAGCTCCCACTCACTCTAAGGGAGCACTATTAAGCCAACCGGACCACTATCATCGTAACCGCACAATCCCTTCATCCAAGCGTCGAAAATTATAAGTACAAAGGGTCTTAGTCCATAAGAGTATTAGTAGCCCGCTAACATATTATTATCTTAATAGAAGCTAGCTGGAATATTCTATCAATAGACCAAAGCTATTGTGCTATTGATTTTTTAGCCTGGATTATAAATGGCGTGTTAGGAAGATGTGGGGCCTAGGTTGAGTGAGTGGTTGTTGAATAGTAAATTAACGATAAAAAATAATCAAAGGGTTAACTCTAACGGTGGAAAACATCGAATATGCACCAAATCCTTGGTCTATCGATAGTACCCCCAGCCGGCTCTATATAATATAATTGAAGCAGAAATACTTGGAAAGCACCAACACTATTGGCTGCTTCTTACGTTTTTAGCCCTTAGATCTACTCCTTAATTACTAATACCCCTTGGATTCAAAACACTGTATCACCTACCATCACCTACCACCACCTACCACCATCAATTTCAAACCCCACATCTCTAATCCAATGGTTAAAACTCAAAAGCACCAACCCCCTTGGTGCTTTTGAGTTTTTTAGCCCTTGATCTTCTCCTTGAGTATGCTATAATCTTTGGATCAGACACTAATTCCTACACACCTACCCACATCATCTCAACCTACATCTCTTGATCAATGGGCTAAAAACTCAAAAGCACTAACCCTTAGTGCTTTTGAAAGTATTCTAGCTCAACTCTCTCTCTCCTCTTCATCCCATCCTCCGCCGCATCAAATCTTCTCATCTCCTTCTCTTCGTCTCCTCTCTCGTCTATATATACTATATATATATATATATATAGGCTGGGCTACTATAACAATTATGAGTATAGCCCTTTGTAACTCAATAATTTTCGACCGTTCGGATGAAAAAATGTGCGTTCAGGATAAAAAGTGGTTACGTTAAGTTGATAGTGAGCCCTTCTAGCGTAGAGGTAGGTTGGTTTGTTGAAAGTACAATCTAACTGAGTGAATAATATTAAAGGGTACGATACTAACGGCCAAAAACTTCATAAGCACAATAGGCCTCTATAACTCATAAAAGTATATAGCCGACTCAATATATATGTATATATATATATATATATATATAGATATATATATATATATATATATATATATATATAGTATATATATACGAACTAGGCTGTAATACTACTCTAATAGCACTAATGATTTGGTGGCTCATTAAGTTTTCTGCCCTTGATTAAAAGATGTGGCGTTAGGCAAGATGTGGCGCGCCGCTCCTAGGTTTGGAGTGCGTTGGTTGGTTTGTATATATATATATATAACATATATAATCTAGAGTGAGCTACTATGCATCGAGGCACGAGCCTTCCGTGCTTCCGAGCTCGTTTTCGACTGTTGGACTTATCGATATCGGTCGATCGGGCTCCGTTAAAACTTGATCTACGAGTATTTGTAAGTACCTAAAAATAAATTTAATGATTTACGATAATCAATTTTGCCTAGTGAACGGAAGGGTGCTCAAAAATCAACGGCTAAAAATAAAAAATCTTACAATGTAATAATATGACAGTAAAATTTTAAATCAAAGATATTGAATTTTTATAAATGTATAGGAAGAATTTTCTATCAAATTTCAACAGTGATTTGGATATTTTCTAACAAGACCGTTAAACTTGCAAAACGGCTCCACGCACGGCCATTGAAAATTTGTTGATTTTAAGTCCATTCGATCTACTAGGCAAATGATATCGAAAAATTAATAAAATCTATTTTTCTAATACTCCAACTCCTCTTAGATCAAGTTTAAGCGGAGCCGATCGACGGAATTCCGAAAGTCGCAACATTGAAACGAGCTGGAAGACCGGAAGGCTCGTGCTTCCGATAGTATATTGTAGGCCTCACCTATATATATATATATATAATATAATACTATATTATAGATAGTATAATATATAGTATATATTATATTACTTATATATATCGCTTGTTGACATTAGGCAAAATCTTCTGAAAGCTTAATTCTAGCTTTGTTAGCAAGGCAAAAAAGCACTTCTTGTCCTAAAGCAGAAGCTCCATTTAATTTTTTTTGCTTCTCATTGTAATAAACTATTACAAATACTTAATACATTTCATGTAATTACTTTACTCAAAATAGGACTTCAGTGAATGTCTTATAAGAAGGGACAAACAAGCCCTTACCATCTGTCTATCTATCTCTCTTCATCGATCCTTTGATTATGTTTCATATTATTAGCTAGTTTCAAATTTATTTCATTACTTCATAATGATATCTAATCCTCCAAATAATTAACTTCCTTTCTTCAGCACGAAAAGAAGAGAGGACACTGTGCCTCTACTTTGGATAGCTACATGAAAGAACACAGCACAACTAAGGAAGTAGCCATTGCAAAATTTCACTTCATAATAGAGGATGCCTGGAAAACAATGAACGAAGCGTTACTGAAGCCAACTAATGTTCCGATACCTCTGATCGAACGAGTTGCTAATTTCACTCGAATGGACGAAATGATATACAAGTACACGGACGGATTCACAAACGCTACTTATCTGAAAAAGTACATCTTGTTGTTGTTCGTGCAGCCATTTGATGTTTGAGTGTTTGAAGTCTACTTCTTCGGTCCATCCATCTGATCAGCAAAAAGCAGGCAACTAATAATCTTTGCATGCAAGTTTATATTATTATTATTAATAAAATGGCTAGGTTTCTGAGGGTGATCCAATAAATAAGAAATAACAAATCTAAAGTCTTTTATGATTAGATTATCATGTAGTTTCTTCCTAAAACTATGTATGTGAATCGACGACTTATTATCTAATGTGTGATTTATGTTCTTGTTTGGTATGATCTAACTTTGAAGCTATATTAAATTGGTATCTTAATTAGTTATGTACTTGAATATATAGCAATATATATAATTAAAAATTGTACCTTCTGAATCACTAACTATTGTGTGTTTATTTTGATATAACTAACATCTCATTTAATCGTTATTTCATACTTACGATGTTTGTTTCACCACAAGTCGATGTAAAATCATTGTACCTTCTGAAAGTGAACGTGGGAGGAAGCAAAAACTATTCTTTTAAGCACAGTTTAATTGACATTATAAATTAATATCACAGCAATCACAGATGGACCCCATTCTTCAATCAAAGTTAAAATTGCACAACCATTTTGATCGCACGTCGTGCTCGTAAGTTATAAGACTTTAAAATGTAAAAAAAAGATTTTTTTTTTTTTTTTTGCCAAGTTCGATAATTAAGCATAAGAATTGAAGAATAGGGTGAACCTGCCTTTAATCTTTATTACTTTTTTATACATTTGAATAAAAAAAATATTGTGTTTTAAAATTTTATATAATATAAAACGTAAAACATACGACCACAACGGTTATACAACTAGTAACTTTAATTGAAGAGAGGCGCATATTTATATTTAAACTATTTGACAAAGTTTAGAAAATCTAATCCCAAAGTTTCTTCATTATCTACCTTAGTAGGATCCCCAATCTCCGACTCCTCCAATTAATTACAATAGTGAGATGAAATTTGAGATACTTCGCAAAGCTGAGGAAATTGGTTAGTTGGAAGTGAAATAATTCACAACATTAATGCACAACATTACCCAGTAGTGACAAAACAATCAGATCTTTTAACATCAACTTATATATAAAAAAATAACCCTCCAAGCATATTCTACAGACGTGAATTCATTTACAAAATGAAAGAGCATCGAAGAATACCGCAAAGTTTCTTCTCTTCACCAGTCAGCAATCACCTTAATCGGCATCTTCGGCGGTAAAATCAGGCTCGGGAGGCTTCTGCAACTTCACCATCTCCATAACGCTTCGATTCCGCATTCTATGAACTCCTCGAAGAGCATTAGCAGCGAATCGAGATGCGTAGATGGTTGCCCCGAAGCTTGTGTGTCCACTAACTAAATGATCTCGGAGTCGTCCCTCTTCTACCTTCCGTCGCAATTCCGCCGCCTTTCTCTTGGAATACCGCCGCCACGCCGCTTGAACAAAGCAGGCTGCCCACGTCCTCCACTGCTGCGAGTAGAATCGGAATGTGTGCTGAACTTGCTTGCTGTGGAGCCTTCTGAACTGCCCCGCCACGAATTTTAGTTCTTCAGCAACTAAAGCAAAGGCTTCAACTTCAGTCAGGGCTCGAACGGTCCTAGTGGAAGTGGGGAAATTAGCACTGGACTTTGGATCGAGTGCCCAGGTTAGTAATTCCTCCCCACAGAAGTCTCCTTCTTTAAGCATACCCCGATTAAAGAACCCACTTCTGCCGCCGTCAGTGGTAACACTCTCCAACTGGCCGTGTAATATGAAAACAATCTCATCCACGGGATCGCCTTCCCTTAGAATGTATGAGTTCTCTGTGTAGAGGCTCGGTTTCAAGCGTTCGCATATTGCATCTAATAATCTCTCATCCATGTTCGCGAACAGAGGGACCTACCGACAATTAGTAAAGTGTTAATCTATTTGCAAGTGTATCCCTATAATTTGAATGTTTAATATACACCTCTTACAAGTGCAGTTATCTTACAGAAATTTCCTTACATACGTAAGCAGACAATTTTGTAGTGTAATATATGTGAAACTCTCTTATAAAAAACAGCAGCTACTTAACAAAAAACATTGGAATAGGTATCGCTTACCCTTCTGACCAGACCTAAACAGAGGTGGCGTTTGATGTCCCTCCTAAGGTCCGTGGGAAGGCTCTGAACCAAGTTTTCCTCATCAACTCCTCGTGTCTCCACCCACTTGTACTGTTCATACCGCCTGACTCGTTCTCTGAGATCTGGGGGAAGTAGTCGGTGATGCATCCACTGCTCGGCATCACGCTTCTTAACTCTCATTTCTTCTAGGCGTATTGCTACCGACTGCAGATAGGTCTGAAGAAACAGCAAACAAGAGAAAACTTCATTACACTCAGGGCCTGTTTCGATGCCAGAACAGGTTATATAGGGATAATTTGTTTTGGATGGGTGTTCCTCTCGGTGATTATGCTGTAAAAATCTAGATATTAGTCCATTTCGAGGTCAGAGTAATCACGAACTTTCAAGATAGTGCATTCCAAATACAAGGTAAGTTATCATGGCCCTAAAGATTACAATCACTTGTAAATAAATAGGCCCTTATCTCTTGTTTCGGCTGTTGGACCATGCTATAGTGTTATACGTGATCAGTTATGCTGGACAGGAGTTTTCTTATGGGTTGACTTCAAGATCTAATGATAATGAATTTTCAAGAGAGCATTCCACTTGTGAGGTAATTTTTCATATCCTTGATGACATATGGTTCGCAAATAAACAAGAAGATGTGTTGAAACAAGTTATTTTAAAACAGCCCTCCTTTGAATTGATAAATATCTTCGTAGCAATATCTATTTTGTTCACTCAAGTGGCACATGGCAATAAATGACAGAGTATAAAGAAATGCTTACAACTACATAATACATACCATCTCTTTATCACTTTTCCCTCCAAAGATGATAACAACCACCAACTCACAGTTTTTGTAATTACGAAAGAAAATAACAATACAGCACAAATTATCTTGCTCCGACATCGGAAGAGGCCCTAATAACTTCTTATCAGTAATTACTCAGCCTCAGGATATATCAACCATCAACCAACTCATGCACAATTAAAACAAAGTAGACAATAACAGTTGAAAAGTTATAAGAACACCAATTCTACCTGCATGTTACCAATAAGAAGGGCGAAGAGAATGAGTCCAAGAATAGCTATTGCTATTGAGAAGATCACCTCTCCAGGATATGTACTTGTTTGAAGCCCTTGGCCAAGAGTACTGATGCAAAAGAATAAAAAGTTCTTATACCAGTAGTAGAATATAACTCATGCAAGACAAACAAATATCATTTTCCATCATCTTGTACACCATATACTTCCAATTGTTGCTAAAGAGGTAAGGAGAGCAAAAGAAAGTGGACGGCTGATGACGGTTGATGTAATAAAATGCAACTTAAAGGCCACGTAACCACTTGGTGCTGTTTATTGGTGGAAATAGTTGTCTACTTTATCGAGGAGTTATTTTATGGTAAAATTGATGGCCTACAATTGCGCTAGTGAAGGAATGAGTTCACTCATTAGGTTGCACAAACTTAATATAGGTAACAACTGACAAATCCAGGGTGCTTATACACAAGAATTTCATTACAGCAATGCAAGTGGTTAAACTGTGTTAAATTATGTGAACCACAAGCTTAAGCTATCAGAGAACGGTGTTTTTAATATTTATACTCAACACAGCCCTTCACATCTGGGCTCGAGAGTCGAAACATTTTCATAAACCTAAGACATGGACACGAATTATATGGGAGAAAATTAATTGTCACACCCCGTACTATTGTTTCTTTGTTTGGGCCCCTTTCTTTTGAAAGTTGGACCTTTTTGTAAATTTGTTTAGTTGAGGGGTTTGGCGGCATATTATGCTAAGTAATCTCTAATTTCTCTCTTTCTCTTTCCCTATTCATAACGGCTACCCAAGTCGTTCTCTCTCATTCTCTCCCATGACTCTCACTCCGCCCCATCTCTTTCGATCATTCTCCTCTCTCGCACGCATGCATGATGCTCATTTGATCCTCTTCGTCCTCCATCATAACCACCGTCATCCATGGCCGCCGCCACGCTCCTCAATCACTGTCGGCACTTTGGTTTGTCATCGACGGCATCTCGTTTGCAGTCGTTTCCGTCGTCGTCTTCAAAAAGGTTCTTACTCCTTTCATTTTTGTCTCTATTACCCATTTTTGAGAGCATCCAATCCCCTTATTCATAATTATGTGAAGATTTTGGGTATTCTTCTCTTGATGGTTAGAATTAAAATTATTAAAATCTGAGTTATGTCGATCTAGAATTATTGTTGACTGTGCTGTTATTTTACCTTGTATTTCCACTAGATTTAGTTTTATAAATTCTTCACATTCTACATGTTATTCGGAATGCCCTCTACATGTTCGACAAAATGCCTAAGAGAAGGCAAACATCGATTTTGTTCTGAATTTGATCTCATCTAAATACAATTTGTAAACTTATATTTCAACATATGGAAATCATCTTTTCGAACACTTAAATCTTCGTCTAATGTTTGAAATTCCTTTTATATAACTTTGTTCTTTTGAATTGCTTAGTTCTTAGAACTCTTTCTTTTCTTGATCGATAGTTGGGTTTCTGTTGAGTTATTGACTTTGACCTATTTGCAAGTATTTACAAACGATCTTGTTAACCTTGTGAGCAAGGATTTAAGTACCCATCGGCACGGGCCGTATCTACCATACCGTATTGTGCCAATAAAATACCGGCACGATACAACTCCCGTACCGATGGCACAAACAACTCCCATACTGTTGAGTTATTGACAGTTCAAAAATATTTTTACTTTAAATTAGCAAGTGCTTTTTTCAATAAAGCTCAAAAGATTTGATAAAGATACATAATAAGCAACTAGAAAATTTTGTTTCTAAAGAAAATAAATTTTGCATATCATTATGTGTCGGCACACATGTATTTTTTGTGACCAATACGCATCGATTCAGCCCGGCAAGCATCGTGCCGTACCGTGTCAGCAAGTTTACGACACGATCCATGCCACGGCACTTAAATCCTTACTTGTGAGCCTATCCGAATTTAGTTGTTTGAGACTTTGAGTATCACCTTCCTATAACCATATCCGCCATGAAGAGTTTAGTTTTGTATTTGATGAGTCAAACTCCTTTTTGGAAACTCAATCAGAAACTAAGTTTGTGATTGTTTAATTTCACTTCATGCTTGGGATGTTAGTTCGTTTATTAATTTTGGTTCCGTTCATTATATTAATATTTGTGTGTATTTTCTCTTTCTATTAGCAATTATTTTTTAGTTTATAGAAAATCATAATATTTAATTTAAGTTCTGGTGATTAACTCCCTATTCACTTTCGACTACATAGCTTCATAGCTCAAAAGCTAATTTTAAGGTAAGCTACCAGACCAGTTAGTTTTTCACAATATAATATAGGAAAATGTTCTGATTATAAGGAAATTCTTATTTTTGTAGATTTCTAAAACTCGGGATTAAGCGTGTTATTACATGCATCTGAAAATGTTTTGATTTTGATTGACAGGTTCTTTTAGTAAAATATTTCTGAAATTTGATAATATGTTTGGTAAACTAGTGGTCGGATAAGTAATTTATTTATAATGTCTCTTGGTATATTGCTATGCTAATATTGGCCATGTCGACATATACTATATTATAGAAACTAGCTTCGACTTTGTATTGCACCTCCAGATGCCTGTGCCTTTCGGCGCCTCTTTTCTGTATTTACACTGTCGAACGTCTTCGTTCTATATATGTACCTTCGGATGTCTCTGTTATGTATTTGTGCCTACAGATGCCTTCGGACCTCGCTAATTGGTTGCTCTATATAGTTAGTTATCGAAGACTTATTTTTAATTTTGTTTATTTGCTGAAAGAAAAATATTTTGTTATTTTATAATCTCTCTATTTGATATGAACTTGAAACTTTGATAATCTATTTTCTGAAATTTTGTGAATGAAAAGTCAATCGCTTAAATTATATTATGTACGAAAATTTACTTCAGACTTTTTTTGTTATTTATTTCTTTATATACTTAGTCCGACTAATGTGGCATACAGTTGCTTACCCAGATATCAAGGCTGTTTTGCCGGGCAGGACGAGACCGAGTGAACGCTAGACATAGTCGTTGTTTGAGATATTTTCTTTTGTTATTATGTTTGATGTAGCTAGATATGAATAAATGGATTTTGTAACTATCATCTAGTTTTATTTGCTTTTGCTTCATTGTTTTCTCCGTACCTCGCATAATTGTTATTTGTGGTTATCTATTGGACCAAATTTTCATTTATGTTTCGTTGTAAACCTTAGTTTTACAATTGTGATAATTAATTTTGATTCTGGTCAAAATTTAGTTGTTAGCCTAATATTACTGATTCTTAGGTTTTAGCAGAATTTTTTGTGATCGTCATTCTACCTGTTTCTTGTTAGGTTCTATAGCTTTACGTACTTGTTGATCTAGCACGTATGTGGCGTATGTTACACCTCGGATTTATGGCGTGATACTAATAGGAACCTAGCAAGACTCGAACTCAGTACCTTCTACTGTGATACCATGTTAAATTATGTGAATAATCGTTGTTCTCCAAAAGCTTAAGCAATCAAAAAACGGTGTTTTTAATATTTATATTCAACAGACTGGTAGCCACTAGAATCTTCTACCTATGCCAAAGATGCAAGCAGAAGAGGCCGTAACCGCTTTTCCTACTTCATGTTCAAAACAGGACCCTCTCTGTTATTAAATATTTGTAACAAAAACACACCTCAAAAGATGATAAAGGATGCAGTAGTGCTCATGATAATGAATGGTGAACATGTATTAAGTAAACCGTTACGGAGAGTAAATTTTCTGTACTATACAGTAATGCGAATAGTAGGTTACTTCAAAGCTACTACAGGTAATTAACTTACAAAGAAACATGCAATCAACAACTAATGCGAATTTTAGACTATTTCAAAGCCAAGGGTAATTTACATACAAAGAAACAAGCTATCAACTACCAATAATACTTTACGCCAAAATTATGAAATAGTTTGTTTAGTGGTCAAGTAGATGAATTCCAATGCTGCAGTGAGAGAGATGTTACTTCAAATCCCAGTGAAAAGCACACGAGACGAGCCTTACCTCAAAGTTTGAAGTCCCCACCAGAAGCAAAAAGAGAGTTTGGAAACAAATTTCTTTGATTGAACTACTCCAGACTGCAAGCATTGTGCATATATACCAAAATTAAAAGGCTGTGTGCTACCATTATTTGGGCATTGGTTACCAAGAACTTGGTTGCTAACATTGAGCCAGGTGTCATAACCATTAAGATGACGATTCCCACAATACAAATAACTGTCAAGACATCCATTATAATTCTTGCAAGCCAAATGCCAGCAATCATTCTCACGTTCTACAGACAACAAGTACCAAAAAGAGCCAACATTCTGTGAAAGGAAAATAGGATTAGTAACGACAATGACAATGACACCCATAAGCTATACAAGCCAACAACCTTCCAAGATATAGTTTGCTCAAAACAAAATTCCTAACTTCTTAAACAATCTCTTCCCTTCACAGCAAACAGTGAATTTTTGCTTATGGCATGGCAAGCTAGTCACTTCTTTCATCTAGTGGCTCTAAAATAAGAATTTACACTGTTATGGAGAATTAGCCCATATACAATTTTCTCTATAAGTTTGACGTAGATTATAAGGAACTGACATCTAAGAAGGGAAGCATGACAAATCAATGTTCAAGGCCGATTAACTTAGAAAACTGGTATGTATTATTAAACTACGAGAAAAGGATGTTCTCATAGAAAAACTATATAGAATAATTTGGTGATCAAGTTTCAAGTATGTCATCCTCAACAAATTTGCGAATCTGTTAAGAAAAGGTTAGTAACAAGTTTAGAAACAAAGGTAAATTTTGCCTGAGCATTTGTTAGTACTTGGCGTACCTGCTTTCATGCCATTAGGGCTTTTAATTCATTTCCATTCGTAATCATGTTTCTTAAGTTTATGCTCTTACCTAAGTTTTTAGTGCCCATCGGCATGGGCCGTGCCCATAGTGCCATCCGTGCCAATAAGATATTGGCACGATACGACCCTCTATGCCAACGGCATGGCTCAAAACCCTATTTTCTTTGAAATTAGCCAATAGTAACCTCAATAAAGTGCAAATGATTTGGTAAAGCTATATAATAAGCAATTAGAATATATTGGTGCCAAAGAAAATAAATTTTTATGCCGTCGTAAGTCGGCACATCTGTTTTTTTCTGACCGGCAGCACCATGTCACACCATGCTAGCAAGTTTTCGGCACGATCCCGTGCCACGCCACTTAAATCCTTGACTCTGACTAACTCAACAGCCCATGGATTTAGCTCCCTTATTAATGATCAAAGTTTGAAACCATGGACATGATTCAAGAACAAAATTTTAAAGTTAAAGTTTATTCTAACTGAGATTACTTTGATCCAACAAGAAATCAAGGTCCATTCAGGAACATTTTTAGCTTAGAAGAAACATTATAGCCTACATGACCTTCATAACATTGGCCAAAATTTATCTCTAGTGCTTCAGTAGTGCCACCTAGTAGCTAGCCTGTATAGATCGTTATTTATCAGTTAAAAAGAAGGGGAAAAAAACCGAAAAAGGAGACTTCTTTTCTTTCTTGTTATGGTACTTTCAACTCCTAATCTTCTAGTCAACTAATAAGAACTCCCCACCAAACTACTAAGCCTTCTGTCAAAACCCTTGTTCAAAAACACAGTGCATGCACTGCATGCACAAATGCAGGCTTAATTCCCTTCACCGAGCACATCCGTGTGTTGCCTAAGCACTAAACAATGAGCCCATTCTCACCCTTGAAAAGCACAGACCTACATTTCACCCCCTTAATACTTAGACTGTTAGCGCTTTATCCCCTCTTCATTATATGAAAAGAACAATGACTGTCTAGGTGGACCAAGCAAAACTTTTACTTACATGACTAGCTAGCATATACCATAGCAGATAGTATGCAGCACCGGCCCAAGCAGTTTCAACGAAGACACCTGCTTTCCTTTTTAACTCTGATGTCAAAGGAAAAATCCGATAGAATCTGGGGAAATACTGAAGAACAACAATCAAAAGCAATGCATTTTTAGTAGCCAATACATCTGATCCTTCTGAACTTTGAAGATATCTCCAAACTACAATCTGCAAAAGATAAATCCCAGAGAATAGCAGATTGGTAAAACAGATAAGTAGACATATGGCATTTTTCATAGATGCTGGAAAAGAACAGGGAGATATTATTTAACTAAGAGACTTGAGCTAGCAGATAATCAACTGCTTTATAATTTCATTTATATATGCTAACAAGAGTCAAGAAATGAAGCCTATAAAGGCTATTTCAATTAAAACAATGTCTCTATTGTTAAGGAAGTTTGCCAACATATTCTACTCTAGGAAAAATGGAACTAGCAATATTCTCATGTCTTATATAAAAAATGGGAAAATAAGAACATTGATATAATAACTATACTTTTATTTCTCTTCGTACATAAAACGATTCTACATTTTATCTTTCCAACAGTAAGTCAAATTACGCTACTAAATTTTAGGTACGCAAATTGATAAAACATCTCAGAACAACACATTCATTAGACGCAACCCAGTCAAGCAAATAATGTACAAACATTTTAGTCATAATTCCTTTTGCTATACTAAGAGACAACTTACATAATTACATTATCTTTTTTAAGCAAATCAAGTTAAAGAAGTTTGCCAAACCTGTGGAAGTGGTACCACCGCAAGAAAGTCCATGAGGAAGTAACTTCTCAAGTATCTCCTAGCAATCTGTGCAGGGTCAATCACTAATTCACCTCTACCAAATACCCGAGAAGATGGAGCAGTGAAAGCAGTACGGAATTGAAGAACCATATGCATGAGATAGAAAGAATCAACAATTGTCCTCACAATTGTTGATGTTATAGCCAATCTTCGGTCTATTCCAACACAATTATCATTTATTACTGGTAGATAGAAGAATAGCGGATCCACTGCAATAGCAATAATGCATGACATGACAAAAAGCCTGTTCATTCTTATAAGGAATTTATCTTGCGGATCAAATATTTTCTTCTTAGAAGCCTTATGATCTTCAGGAAAAACCGCCTTCGAAGTACCAAATGGAAGAGATTGACCATGTGATTCGATCCCTGTAGAACCCTTTTTCATTCCTCTCCTGAAAGGTTTTAATGGATCAAACGATATGCCATGAAACCCAAATATGTTGAACCCACGCTTATTCGTTCTTCCTGTATCAGAAGAAGCCACGGAATACCTAGGGCTTGACTCCTCCAGCCTACAAAGCATATACACAACACATGATATGCAGAAAATCAATCTCGGTTCATTTGATAAATATACAAAATAAAAAGTAGGATGTATCTAAGACAATAGTCTTCTATAAAAGGGAACAAAATATTTCAAGTCTGAATCCTTCTACTTACAAATACCAGAACTGATATAGTTCTCCCTAGTGAGCAGAAAATCCTTGCTAATCATTCCAGGTGCTCTCTAGATAAAAATTACATTAAAAGTTTGACTTATAGTTCAATGAGCATAAACGACAAAACTATCTATTATTTTTTCTAGAAACAACTGGCTTTTAGTAACATTATAAACCCATTAGTGCAGAGTTTTCAAAGACGAGAATCAAACGAGCGAACTCATAAACGGAAGGTACTAAACCTAAGAGTGTCTAACAATCAGGTCATCCAATTTACTGCCACAAAATTTATTTATATGAACTAGAAAGTTTGCAGGCAAATTATACCAAAACAGTTTCATATAGTTACTTTTATCAAACGAACCCTCAAAGACACAAAAAGAATGCAACACAAAAAACATAATAAGTTTCAATGGAAGAATAATAAAATGTATTCAGAACTGAATGAGGAAGACGCATCACAATGTATATGTTAGTTCTGACTACAGGTTAAGTATTCATTAAAAAAAAAAAAAAAAAGAATCCCTTGATAATTGGCAGTTTATTGTTCAACTTCATCATAATCTTTACATGGAAAACATGATGACCCTCTTATGCATTTATCCTATATTTATCAGAGTCAAAGCTAATATTCTATCGGTTCATTTTGGACGGACCAAATGGAGGCAAATCAAACTTGAGGGATTGCAGCCTAAACAGAATTTTAAAAACATAACAAATAAGAGAAGCAAGAGATTTTGGATGAGAATCGAAGATCATCTTATATTTGCATTAATTTTCCCTAGCCCTGTCTAGAATATTGTTCCGGGTATGAGCAAAAGAAGGATGAGGAAACAAATGAAAAATGATTAAAAATATATATATAATACTCAGTTTCGTTTAGAAATAAAGAAAATGGTAATCTTGTTTATCGTCAGGTTGTTACATCCTCCCAAGATACAGGAAAAGTAATATAAGTATTGTATGAGTCCGTAATTGCTATCTCTGGTGATATAGTTCATATTTAGAGGGAAAAAAATTTACAATTTGTTCGAAACAAGGCGAGAAGTAACTTTTAACAAACATAATTCCCACTTTGTACTAACAACACGATTATTTTTTTTTTAACTTTTCACACCACTTCACCCCTTTCATGTTACAAGTATAGAGTAGCACTACTTAACTGGATATACCTTGGATATGAGTAGATATACATCTCCCAAAGCATTGCAAAAGGTCTAGAAGACAACTTGTTTCTTGATACAGAACTAAAATTGTTTCTCTATAAAACTAAATGTAGTTATAGAGGCAAACTCATTAATCAACCCCACAATATTTAAGAGCAAAAACAGAAAAAAGAATAACAATGTTGATGGATGGATAATTTCTGCAAGTCTACAGGTTGCGCATATCAAACTGATAAGAAAGAGAATTAGAAACAAAATACTGCCTCCAATGGACTTGGCCAATAACTAGTGAAAACAAATACACTAACATAAGGAGAGAAAGGGGAAACAACAAAAAGGTGTCTCAAAGTTCTGTAAATAATGACAATAAAACCAAATAATGTTAGTCTAAAGTGCAAAGAACCCAAAAAGGAATACAAAAAAGTCACAATCAAACAAAATGGCATACATCAGTAATGACTTTATTGGAACCACAAATGAACATACCTGATGAACTTCTCTCTCTGCCCATTTATAAATTGTGCTTTGTAACCACAATCGAACATCTTCACAACCTATGAATCACCACTAGCTGAGAACTGCAAACTACTAGAATGTGAAACAAGCGCATCTAACTAATGACAAAGTTCCTGCAGAATAAAGAAAACAAAAAATGTCATTAAGCGCAAGTCCCAAGAACAAAAAAAGATAGTTAACAAAATCAGCAAATCCATCATTCTTCTACCTTTGCATTATCATATTCCATACGATCACGCAGGTTTGCGCCGGTAGAGGGGACGCCTAGCACAACAACAAGATGATCACTTGGCTTGAAGATGGAATAAATTAGGAGACGAACAGGGTTTTAACCATCTCATCAGATGCAAGCATGCAAGAGATAATCATGTCATCTAGAACAAGCGAAAGAACTAATCTACTAAGCCGTGGGCTAGAGTACTCTCAACCCTCATGAACCCTCCAACAGGAAAATCAGTTAGGCTATTACAACAGCGCCCGCACTTTTATAACTTGTCTCAAAATTCTTGCTTGTAACCATTGTGATGGACTTTGAACATCAAATTTAGACTTGCAAAGTACTCCGCAGTTATCTATAAACATTTTTTTATAAAATTGATGGAATCTATAATTGAAGTGTCAAAATCAGTATATTCAAAGGGCCTTAGAATCATTTGTTTAGCATACTTAATGTCCCAATCAAATTCCAAAATTTTTAGTGTGGAGTTGCTTTAGCATAATTTACATGTTAAACTTCCACTCAAATTCCCTAATTTGCATGATTTGGAACAATTTCACTTTCTGAAGGCTAGAAAATTTGTCCTTCCAAAAACAACAATTTCTTGTTACCATGATCTAAACATGATCGAGGGGGGAAAAAAAAGAAAAATTAGAAAAATTACGCGATCGAATCCGGTCCTATCACATTTCATTTCAAACAAACAGATTGTAACCCTAATCTGATTCACTCGAAACCACTGAACTGGAAGAACAATCCACTGCAATTTCCTAATTTAGGAATTGGGTCTCAGATTCGAAATTTCTCGATTTATTTCAACTCGAGATTTTCGATCTAGCGATCAACCGAACTACAACTTAACAAATTTACAAGACAAAAAAAAAAAAAAAAAAAAAAAAAACAAGAGAGAAAACAATTGAAGAGAAAAGCTCCCCAACTAAATGGTTTTTCCTACAAACACTCCTTACATGNCAAAGAAAAATTAGAAAAATTACGCGATCGAATCCGGTCCTATGACATTTCATTTCAAACAAACAGATTGTAACCCTAATCTGATTCACTTGAAAAAAGAAAAAAAGAACCAGAGAAGGAGAGCTCTTACCTTAGATTTAGGAAATGAATCGAGAGAAATAGAGAAATAGTTAGAGATAATAATAAATGATTTTTTACTTACGTCAATAATAATATCTATGTATTAGGAGGATGGTGATAGTGGTGGGGAAGACTTTGGAGAGGCGGCCCTGCAGCACCCGGGAAGCTTCTTCGACCCACATGCGTTTGCTGTCTGGACGAGGTCAGCTGCTACGAGCTTGCTCATGATCAGCGGCTGATCCGGCCGTTTGATTACCCTCCCCAAGTGGATCTCGGCCGTTCGTATTCAACGGATTGGTCTTGCTCAGTGGGCAGGTGGTCCTACTTTTTTAAACGATCACAAGCAGAAGGGAGATTTTGAACTTCGAGCTTGAAAACCTTCTGCCTCTATTTTGGTGTTCTACTTGTTTTTTTTTTTTTTTTTAAGCACTCTTTAGCCAATTTGTTTCACCGCAGATAAAGTTCAGATTGAAGTAGACATTCAAATATGTTTGTTTTAGTAAAAAAGAAAAAAAAAATGTACACTTTTGTTGTTTAGTTTGTTGTAGATTTATTACCAGTCGGATCTCAAACTCTCCAAAAGTCGAAGTCAATGACGAAAATTTACCTCATAGTAAGGTCAAACAGGGCCTTAGACAGGGTCTCTCTCTATAGATATAATTATATATGGCCCTATTACTGCTTTTACTTCAGCTATGATTATGTTTTTTAAAAAGTGATTAATGATTGAAACAATCCAAATTTAGAAAATAATTAGAGTCCACTCCTGAATGTGGGCCATGCCGGGCCCGGCTGCGTGGCGGCTTGTTATGGCCGTGCCGGGCCACATGGCCCGGTGCAGCCTGGTGCGGCGGCACAGTCAATTTAGAAATAGGCCTAAGCATCGGACTGGTCCGCTTACTTTTTCGTTTTTTCTGATATATTTTTATATTTTATTTATTCTTTCATATATATTAATTTAAATTATTCAAATTTTAAATATTTTCTTAAAAAGTCATTCAAAAATTGTTTATTTAATAAAAAAAACTACATATATTTTTATAAGGAAATCAATAGTAAAAATTTTAAAGAATAAAATTAAAATATAAAAAAAATATAGCTAAATAGGCCACCGTGGCCCGACATGTGTCCCAGCCTAGCCCCAAGCCCAGCCGGTATGACGATGACTCGAATCCAGGTTGGACTCGGCCACCTTCTGGCCCGAATCAGCCCAAAAACGTTAGGTCGTGGCGACCCAACATGGCTCGTGTTACACTCTTACCTGTAGCGATGCTGCGATGGAGCAGAAAAATCATACACGTGAGACAATTCCACTATATAAACTGATATTTTGGGAATGTTAAATTTAATGAACCGGGTGCATCTAGCTCCTTGTGAACAAGCGGTAAAAATGTAAAATCATCACGTGTACAAGTTTTTCTACACTTGGGCTGCACCCACTGTACCTTCCCTAAAAAAAAATTTATTTAGTGAAGATATTTCTTGGTTAGTGCTATCACAGCAACAATAATAATGCATCATAGTTATAATAAATAAAACAGAGTTAAGATGTTGGATTGGGTTTCAAATAGAAAATTACATCACAATTAATAGGAATGTTAGAAGGTTGAATAAAGTTGAGATTGATTGATAATGTGAATAAGTTGTCTCATTGTTGGCCTAATTTTTTTCCCTTGATCTCAGCCCTTATACATCATTGGACATGGCCCAATCAAATCAAACTAACTTGCTTAGATATATAAGATTTCCTTTTCCACTGAAAAAATAAAAAAATCCTTACAACTTCGAAAGAGAGATTTCTTTGAAGAGCATCTCAACATCATCTAAGTACTGAGACAGTTTGGTAAACATTTCACCACACTCTGTGCCTAAATTTTAAATTCTATTCTAATATAAATGTTTTCTTGTCGAAATCTTAAAGCTGTATTCAAGGGTAATTTTTACGAGGGATCATTCAATTATATTATGAAATCTCGTTCAACCAGATTCTGACGCTAAAGTTCAGAAAATACAGGATCATTAAACAAGATTTCTAATAATAGGTTAAATAAATAGTGAATGATCCCTCTTCATGAATGATAATATTTTACAATTAAAAATTGTTTACTTTTGAAAAACATAAAGTATTATAAAAAATAATAATGTGGACTTTTCCATTTCTACAATCACGTGACAATCACTTGCTAGCATATTTTACAAATTTTGTTGGATTTAACAGATAAGTGGTGTGTTGACTGTTAAAATTGCTCATATAATTTTTTTTTAAAAAAAAACTTTTGTCTATAAGTTTGGGAGATTATCTATAAAAAATAGAGTAATGCTTCAATACACGATATAAATTTTGACCATTTATTTTTCTTAATAGATGGTTTAGATTTAATATATGACTCTAGAGGTGACCTACTATTAAAGCATAGGTACCTTTCACCAGCAGTTTTATCCAACTAAAAATACTGTGACTTTATCGACCGTCCCTAGAGCAAGTGACAAAGAGCTTGGTGGTTGGTACCCAAGACCCAAGTTCGAATCCTAGTTGATTCACATTTCTAGCTAAGTTTATTTCTAAATAAAATAAACGAAGCGGGTAGCGTGCTATCTATCTCTCAAAAAAAAAAAAAAATACTGCGACCTTTTCAAATTCCTACAACTATAGTTGGATTTCAAATTATAATCAAATTGAAATTTAAATTCAAAACAACATTTAAAACTTAATTATAAATCAAATTCAATTTTTTTAAATATAAAACACAAATTTAAAATAAAACTTTCAGTTCCAATTCAAAATTTCAATTAAAATCAAAAATTAAAATTTGGCTTTAAAATTAAAAGTTCAATTTAGATTCAAATTTTAAAGTTTAATATAAATTTCAAAACTAAAATTTTACATTACAATACCAACTTCAAAAATTAAATTTAAATTCAATAGTTTTTTGAGCTGGATACTTAACAAATTGAGTATTATCTAATTTGGTAAGTTACCAAAGTAAATCAGATATTTAATATTTATAGGATGCTGACAAATTTAGTATATATTATTAATTTTTTTTCCAATATTCTCATATTGACTATTCAATTATATTTTTTACTAATTAAAAATTAAAATTTAATATTTATGATGTATTGAAGCATTCCTCTAAAAAAAAATAACCAGCCAAGAAATTAAGATATTGAAATTACCAAAAAAATATATATATATATATGCGAATACTCTTTTTCTACAAAATTTCACAGCTGCTATGGCTGTAACCAACAATTCACATTATTAAAACTAACTTAATAACACAACATCATTTAAATATTATTAATATAGCCAAAAACACAATTTTCAATTTCAATCCTTTGGATTTTTTTTTGGCTCCGTACATAAATATATGAATATAATTAATTGCTATGCTTCTGCCCAATCCTCTTTTTTTTTTTTTTGTTACGTACATGAATACTCTCTTTCTCACAAGTTTTCCTCCTAACACCAAAAAGATACCAAGAACAGAAACCCTTTCTCCTTCATCGATCAAATCATTCGCGGCGGCAGCGGCGGCGGCGACTGCGGCGGCTTCTTTAGACCGTGTAGTGCTGTTGGATGGTCTCGATGTCGAGCCCCTTGAGCTTCACCACTGACTCCACATGCCCCTTCAGTGTGTGCAGCTCCCTAAGCCTGCAAGAAAAACACAATATATGCTTAGCCTGCTGCTGAGGTTCATCTTGTGTGAATCTCAATATATGCTCGTGTGTCGACGCACCTGGCGACCTCCGCGCGCCTCTTGGCCTGCTCCGCGATCTCCGACAGCTCCCTGTAGCTCTTGTCGCTGAAGAAGCCGGAGGCGTCCGGCGGCTGGAGCCCGTGCAGAGTGCGCTGCGCCAGCGCCCACTGCGCCTCCCTCTCGCCCCTCCCGTAGTCCTTCTTGTTGGTGAAGGCCGTCTAGAAAAGAAAAATCATCGGCTTATCGAATTATCTATCTTTCTAGTCGTACGTGAAAAGGAGGAGGAGGGAAATGTGAAATAAGTATTCTAAAAGCTTAAGCGGTTAGAGAACGGTGTTTATATATTTTTTATATTTAACAAGAAAGGGGATGGGGATACCTTGTTTTGGATAAGGTTGTCCCAGGCCTTGCCGCTGAGAGCGTAGCGAATAATGAACTTGAGAATGTCGAGAGGGAAGTAGGTGACGAGGCTGTAGACCCAGATCACTCCGGCCCAGCCCCATCCGATGCCCTGGATCCTGGCGAAGCCCCAGGTCGCGTACACCGCGACCGCGGTAGCCACCTACAAGAAAACCCATCGGTACTTATTCTTTTTTTTTTTTTCCTTATCGATCAGTACTCGGCGATTCCGAAATGTATGTATGGCTCACCAGCTGTGCGGCGATGAAAGCGGTGACGAGCAAGAGACCGGGGCGCTCGATAAAGGACCAGCTCCTCGACCTCGTAACGAAGATGAGCGCCTGGCTGATTATACTCACCTGGAGGTACAGTGCCGACATAAGTTCGTCCTCATGCTCCCTGATCGACCTCACTCCAAAGATTTGCTGCATCCATATATACATGTAATGAATGAATTACTTGATCAATCCATATATATCTATACTGTATATAAAGGCGTATAGGAATGACAGACGGAATGAGACTAAGACTACGTACTGGGAAGAAGTCGGTGTCGTGGGCAATCCAAAAGAAGACGACGGTCATGACGGCCATGTAAGCGCCGAGGACGACGCCGGTGGCGAAGATCTCGCGCAGCTTCCAGGAGTCGGGGAGGGGGGAGGGCTTGACACGGTCCTTGGAGATGGTCATGATGGTGCCGTCGT
Source organism: Ananas comosus (assembly GCF_001540865.1). Lineage (NCBI taxonomy): Eukaryota > Viridiplantae > Streptophyta > Magnoliopsida > Poales > Bromeliaceae > Ananas > Ananas comosus. The sequence continues at coordinate 7,899,913 of NC_033640.1, forward strand.
TGAGGATGGCAATGATGAGGACCATGAAGGGGGAGAAGTCGAAGCGCCAGATGAGGGCGATGAGCAGGAAGCCGAGCACGATGCGGATGGTGATGGAGACGGCGTAGATGGTGTAGTTCTTCATGCGCTGGAAGATGGCGCGGCTCGTCAGCACCGCGCTCACGATCACGCTCAGCCCCGGCTCCGTCAGCACGATGTCCGACGCGCTCCGCGCCGCGTCCGTCGCGTCCGCCACCGCGATCCCGATGTCCGCCTTCTTCAACGCCGGCGCGTCATTCACACCATCCCCTGTCATCCCGCAGATGTGCTTCCTCTCCTGCAGCCTCTTCACGATCTCGTACTTGTGCTCTACATGCAAAAAAATTATCTTGCCATTTAGATTAAGAATTTCATCTAATAGATCGAATATGCATACTGATCAATCCACTGCTTGCTTACCTGGGAAGACTCCGGCGAAGCCGTCGGCCTTCTCGATGAGCTCGTCGATGGGGAGCCCGGTGACCTCACTGCTCTTGTCTCCGAGGAGAGTCGAAGACGGGTACATGTTGGTGCCCATGCCGAGCCGGCGCCCGGTCTCCTTGGCAATGGCGAGCTGGTCGCCGGTGATCATCTTGACGTTAACGCCGAGGTTGAGCGCACGGCGGATGGTCTCAGCGCTGTCGTGCCTCGGAGGGTCGAAGAGGGGCAGCAGACCCATGAACTGCCACGGGCCGCCGGCGCTCTCCTTGCTCGCTTCCGGCACCTCCTGCCTGGCGACGCCGAGCGAGCGGAGGCCGCGGTCGGCGAAATTGTCGATCAACTGATGGACCTTCTTCTTGGTGTCCTCTTTCAGGTTGCAAAGATCAATGATCTGAAATGGATACATATATACAATTAACAGGTGAAAAAAGATAAACAGGTATATATATGTATACATATATTATTATCCAATATATGCGTGCATGCATGCAGTACCTGTTCGGGAGCGCCCTTGCTAGCCCGGTGCCACTTGCCGTCGGAGTCGATGTAGGTGATAGCGGTGCGCTTGTCGACGGGATTGAAAGGAAGGAAGTGGACCTCCTGAATCCCGGCGCGCGCCTCCTTGGGGTCGGCCAACATTCCGACGATGGACGCGTCGATCGCGTCTTGGTTCTCCACCCTCGAGGCCCTCGCGGCGAAGAGCATCACCGTATCTCTGTCCATGTCCTTCCCCAGCACCTGCACAATTACACAATTGTTCGTTTTCATGAGCATGCGATCGATCATATTAAGATTGGTTGGTTAGTTAAGAGAAAGAATGGGATACATATATATATGTTACCTCAATCAGGTTCTTGTCGACGGTGAGCTTGTTCAGAGTGAGGGTGCCGGTCTTATCGCTGCACAGCACGTCCATGCCGGCCATCTCCTCGATGGCAGTCATCCGCTTGGTGATGGCCCCCTGCTCCGACAAGCGGTGGGACCCGATGGCCATGGTGACCGACAGCACGGTGGGCATAGCGATCGGGATCCCTCCGATGAGCAGCACCAGCAGGTTGTCGATCCCGTCGCGGTACCGCCTGTACTGGATCGGGTACATGACCACGATCTCGATGAGCATGCCGACCGCGATCGAGCATATGCAGAAGTTGCCGATGGCCGTGAGGACCTTCTGGAAGTGGCCGACGTTGTTGGTGCTGTCGACGAGGTGGGCCGCCTTGCCGAAGAAGGTGTGCACGCCGGTGGCGATCACGATGGCCTCGATCTCCCCTTGCTTGCACGTAGAGCCCGAGAAGACCTCGTCGCCGGGGTTCTTGGTCACGGGGAGCGACTCTCCGGTCAGGGCCGACTGGTCGATCTTGAGGGGATCGCCCTCGAGTAAGCGAGCGTCGGCCGGGATGATGTCGCCGAGCTTGATGCTGATAATGTCGCCCGGGACAAGGATCGCCGCGTCCTGCTCCGACCACTTCCCGTCCCTCAACACCTGCGCCGAGCAATAAGAAGAGAGTTTGCTTTAGACTCCGCACACTGCACTTGAAATAACCATGATGGCCGGTGATGTATATTCATACGGTCTCACCTTAGTCTTGGGGGCGAGGCCGGCCATGAGAGCGGCGGCGGCGTTGCCGGCGTTGTTCTCCTCGATGAAGCTGATGGTGGAGTTGATGATCAGGAGGACGACAATGCCGACGAAGTCCTGCCAGTCCGGAGGCTTACCCTGCACGCGCGCACCCACACACGCGGTTATCATTCTCCGCCATGCGAAGCTCGGAAAAAACCTTAATAAACATATGCAGCGACGTATTTACGTACGTACCCCTCCGTTGGCGAGAACGATGGCCATGATGGCGGCGATCTCCATGACCCAGGAGAGCGGGTTCCACATGAACCCCAGGAACTTGAGGAACTTGCTCTCCTGCATGCGATATATTTACATTAATTTACACAGTTAAACGTGGAAGGCGATAGAGGTAGTAACAAAAAAGAAAAAAAAAAAAAAGAAAAAAAGAGAGAGCTAGCTAAGTAACGAATGCAAGCAAGAAGATCACACCGTCTTCTCCTCGAGCTTGTTGGGCCCGAACAGCTGGAGCCGCTGCTCGCCCTCGGCCGAGCTGAGCCCCTCCCGCGAGCATTTCAGCTGCTCGAACACTTCCTCCACCGGAATCCTCTCCTGAGATGAGTTAAGAAAAAAAAAAAAAACAATCATACAAATCTTTACTAAGAAAGAAGAAGAAAGAAGAAGAGAGAATATTAATATTAGAAACAATCATACAAGATCGACGGTCTCGTTCTTGACATCCTCCAAAGAAATAGAGGCCATCTTTTTTTTATTCCCCTTTTACTTGCCTTTTATTATTATTTTTATTTTTTGTTTGCTTTTTTTCACAGAGAGAGAAATTAATTAAGCTAGAGAGCTGTAAATGAAGCGTGGAAGGGAGAGGGAGAAGAACAAATAGTGGCTCATAAGAGCCCCTCGTCCTTGTTCTTTTTCTCTCCTCTCACCTCCTAGATCTCGAGCTCTATCTCTCTCTCTCTCTCGTTTATTTCAAAGATTGGGCGTTCATTGGGGTGGGGGGTGTGCACCGGCCCCAGGTTATGTACTGGGGAAGACGAAAGAGGGAGTGGCCATGGTTCCCCCGCCTTACATTTGGAATGTGGGGCCCAACAACCGAAGCGCCGCGCGGTTAGCGAGGATCGGCTCCTGCTGCTCCCGAGGGATTCAGGGAACGGTTCCAACGGTCGGGACCGAAGAGATGGTAAGGTGCCCACAAATTTTTTTAAAAAAATAATAATAAAAATAAAAATAAAAAATAGAAGCATAAATTTAGAAGAATCTATATTACCTGGACTCGGTCCACCACGTCAACTGCGCACCGCTTGTGCTGATTTGCACTTCAACCACCCCGCAGCTGTAGTGCAAGTAGCAAAAAGTTTGATAGTTGATATTCAAAGTTTTTAAGTTTGAAACCCAATTGTTTCGCATTTTTAGTTAAATTTATTTCTAAAAAAAAATATAAAACTAGTTGCATATTATATTTCTCTCTTAAAAAAAAAAAAAACACAAATCTATTCTATGTACAAGTATAAATTTTATTTTGTTTCTTTATGGATTTGGAAACGACTAAATTTTATCATATTTTTTATCATCACTTACTGTTCCCTTTGGACACGTTGGGACGGGAGAGGATTTTGGTAAATTTTTAGTGGATCAAGACGGATCAAAAGAAAGAGAGGAGTTATCTGTCTTCCGCTTCATTTTCTTAGCCAATCGAAGTGGACTCCAAGCTAATTTCTTTTAAAAATTTTTTGTCTTCATTTGCCGCCTCATTCAACAGGAACCGAGAGGCGGGGACTCCACCAACCTAGATTTATTTTTATTTTTAGTACTAACAAATTTTATTAAGCAACCTTAAATGGTGACTGCCTAATAAAGTATAGGATGATAAATTAAAACAATGCTAGAAATTCCTTGCGCATTTACGCAAGATGAAAAAAAAAGAAAAAAATTGATTGGAGATTATATTTCTTTTCCTCTTGCTCTTTTCTTCTCCAAATCTCCCTTACGCAGTAAATTACACATTTTCCAAAATTTTAAGATGTCCTATTTAGAAATAGTAATATAAAAAGAAGAGTGAACTTCAAATGCCACCCATATAGTTTCGCACTTTCTCACTTTAGTACTTAAAGTATATCAAGTTAGTGTCCTGTGGTTTTATTTTTGTCTTTTCATTAGTTTTTTCGTTAATGTTTTATTAAATTATATATAAAAAACTTCAGATATCCCATCTAGGTTTATCGAATATTCACTTTAATATTCTTTAGTTTTAACTTTATCATTGATTTAACGAAAAAAATTAGTGGAATCGATAATAAAAAGATAAAAATAAAACCAAAAGGTATTAAATTGATACACTTTAAATCATAGGGTACTAAAGTGAGAAAATGTGAAACCAAGGTGTGATATTTGAAGTTTTTCCTAAAAGGAAAATTACCGGAGCAGTACTCAGTAGCACAAATGGTGGACTAGGTTCATCTGATAATTAACCCTACTGTTCAATTAATTAAAAGCTAATTTGTTTTACTTTGAATTATCTTATTTATTGCAAGTTAGAATGATTGAATTGAAAATAAGTGAAGAAACAAGGGGTTGTCGGATCGTTGGCGCTAACCATTAATCCCAAAAGCTCGAGCTGTTAGAAATACGCAACCAATTCACTTAAAGCGTACAGAAACAGCGCCCACGGATCTCGATTGTGACTCGGCCCACCTGGCCTCACGCCACTTCGAACATGACTCGGCCCAACCCAGCCTCACGCCATTTCGAACATGACTCGGCCCACATGGCCTCCCGCCACAGGGCAGGATGCTGGCCCAAAGCCAACAATCCCCCCTCCAGCACCTGCACACATTTGCAGCATACAGGAATCGAACCCGTGACCTCTGGCTCTGATACCACTTTTAGATCGTTAGCGCTAACTATTAATCCCAAAAACTCGAGCTGTTAGAAATACGCAACGAATTCACTTAAAGCGTACAGAAACAGCGCCCACGGGTCTCGATTGTGACTCGGCCCACATGACCTCCTGCCACAGGGCAGGATGCTGGCCTATTTAAGCCAACAATCCCCCCTACAGCACCTTCATACATTTGCAGCATACAGGAATCGAACCCATGACCTCTGGCTCTGATACCACTTTTGGATCGTTGGCGCTAACCTTTAATCCCAAAAGCTTGAGCTGTTAGAAATACGCAACCAATTCACTTAAAGCGTACAGAAACAGCGCCCACGGATCTCGATTGTGACTCGGCCCACCTTGCCTCACGCCACTTCGAATATGACTCGGCCCAACCCAGTCTCACGCCATTTCGAACATGACTCGGCCCACATGGCCTCCCGCCACAGGGCAGGATGCTGGCCCAAAGCCAACAATCCCCCCTCCAGCACCTGCACACATTTGCAGCATGCAGGAATCGAACCCGTGACCTCTGGCTCTGATACCACTTTTAGATCTTTAGCGCTAACTATTAATCCCAAAAACTCGAGCTGTTAGAAATACGCAACGAATTTACTTAAAGCGTACAGAAACAACGCCCACGGGTTTCGATTGTGACTCGGCCCACCTGGCCTCATGCCACTTCGAACATGACTCGACCCAACCCAGCCTCACGCCATTTCGAACATGACTCGGCCCACATGACCTCCTACCACAGGGTAGGATGCTGGCCCATTTAAGCCAACAATCCCCCCTACAGCACCTGCATACATTTGCAGCATACAGGAATCGAACCCGTGACCTCTGACTCTGATACCACTTTTAGATCGTTGGCGCTAACCATTAATCCCAAAAGCTTGAGCTGTTAGAAATACGCAACCAATTCACTTAAAGCGTACAGAAACAGCGCCCACGGGTCTCGATTGTGACTCGGCCCACCTGGCCTCACGCCACTTCGAACATGACTTGGCCCAACCCAGCCTCACGCCATTTCGAACATGACTCGGCCCACATGGCCTCCCGCCACAGGGCAGGATGCTGGCCCATTTAAGCCAACGGGGGTGACATAAAGAATAGTTTAAAAAATTTTAATGTTTTCTTTTGGGCATTAGAGTGGTGTGCACATGTTAGATCCAAGATTCCAATAAAAAATTGTCTCTATATTTTTACAAAATAGTAAAATAATGGACTTATATTTTACAAATTATAACAAAAAATACGCATTAATGGTCCTTAAATATTGAAGTTTAGATATAGAAGCTTTTTTAGTTTATTATTTCTTTTAAATACGCTAGTTGAAGTGCGGGTGCAATACATGTTTTATACAACATAAATTAAAATTTTAAAAAATAGTTTTATATGTGAATTTTAATAATTAAAAAAAATTATATGATTGTAATCATGTAACATGGCAAAAATATAGAAAGGATTATAGTAAGATTTAACTAATTTCGGCATAAATTAAAATTTACAAGGGCATTTAAAGAATAGTTGTGTTTTAAAAATATAAAATTGACAGACCCAAATATTTATTTGCTTCTTTCACATAAAAAATAAATTTTAAAAAAAATAATTTTATTTAAACTTTAAATAATTTCTTTTTAAAAGTTGATAGAATTTAAATTTTTACATAAAACTAATGAATTTTATTTTAATTAAAAATAGAGAGAATCTTATTAGATTTTATCAAGTTTGATTTTATCTATTAAAGTTAAATATGTTAAAAAATTAAATTATATTGACAGATAACTTAAACAATTATTGAAATCTAAAGTCAAATAAAAGCTAACAAAAATATTTTAAATATAGGTGTATTTGGTTACATATTGTAAAATAAAATGTTACTCTTCAATTTAGATTATATAGCAAATATAAAGCCTTCAAATCCTAAACCTAAACCGGCAAAAATTAAAGCCCGTTGAGTTATTTTGTATTAGATTAGTTTAAATAGAGAATAATTTGATCTAATATGTTAGAATATATCAAATTAGATTTAATTATGATTATTTATATAATCTGGCATTATCTTTTAAATAATGTTGGTAAACATTAGGAATTAAAGTTTATTAATAATTTTTTTCAAATATATTTTAATAGTACAAAATTAATGTCATTTTGCAATTACTTATCGTACTTTATTAGTTTAAAGATAATAACTATTCAGCATCAAATAAATAAATAAATAGATATATAGAGAGAGTTTTTATCAAATTAGATTAATTTGTACGGCTTAATATAATAATATAGATATAGATTATTGTTATTTTTTAACCATAAATAATTATTTTCTCTGTTTTGATTTGCCGTAATAAAGCTATAAATCATTTTCTATTAAACAGTAAACAAATTTTATTAAGAAAAATGCTACCTATTTACATGGGTGAACCTCTTATAGCCCTGTATTCTATGGTTTAGAAAATTCCAAATGGGGCTTTTTGTAATAATAATTATAAAAATTGATAAGATAAGTAAACTAATCCTAACCATAGGAAGCCCAGAATGTAAATTTTACACCAAAGCTCTAGGTTTGCATGCATGCATGTAGCATTGCTGATCTTTTATTACACAAGGGAAAACTTCAAATACCATTCCTGTGATTTTGCATTTTTTTACTTTAGTACCCTGTGGTTTAAAGTGTATCAATTTAATACCATATGGTTTCACACTTTCTCACTTTAGTACCCTGTGGTTTAAAGTGTATCAATTAATACCCTGTGGTTTCATTTTTCTCTTTTCATCGGCTCATCTGTTAATATTTCGTTAAATTATATACAAAAAACTTCAGATACTCTATCTAGATTTATCGAATATTTACTTTAGTATCCTTTATTTTTAACTTTGTCACTGATTTTTTTTTCCTCTGTTAATATTTCATTAAATTATATATAAAAAACTTCATATACCCTATCTAGGTTTATCGAATATTCATTTTAGTACCCTTTAATTTTAACTTTGTCACTGATTTAACGAAAAAAATTAATGAAATGAATAATAAAAAGGAAAAAAAAAATCACATGGTACTAACTTGATACACTTTAAACCACAAAGTACTAAAGTGAGAAAGTGCGAAACTACATGGGCTAACTTGATACACTTTAAACCATAGATTTTTTTTTTTTTTTGAGAGATAGGTAGCACGTTACCCGCTTCGTTTATTTCATTTAGAAATAAACTTAGCAAGAAATGTGAATCAACTAGGATTCGAACTTGGGTCTCGGGTACCAACCATCAAATCCTTTGCCACTTGCTCTACTGCTCTAGGGACGGTCGGTCCATAGGATATTAAAGTGAGAAAGTGTGAAACTACAAGAGGGGTATTTGAAGTTTACCCATTAATTACACAATAAAGAGTTTGTACAAAGAGCATTCCTGGCACTGACCTGGAAGCAAGATTGCTTTTCAACATGACAACAAACTCGAAGGATAAGTCACTGGTTATTCCCATAGGTTTTTTTTTTTTTTTTTTTTTTTTTTTTTTTTTTTTTTTTAGAGATAGGTAGCACGCTACCCGCTTCATTTATTTCATTCAGAAATAAACTTAGCTAGAAATATGAATCAACTAGGATTCGTATATATATTTCCAAGGAAGCATAAACATGAACCGATTTAGCTCTTTTAGAGATCCAAAGTGTTAAAAACAAAAATTACAGTCACTTTTAGCAATATAACGAGCTTGGTGGATAAGCCACTAGCTAATCCATCAACACATCTCCACGGTAGCACAAAAGGTGAACAGAGTAAGCTTTCAAACATCCAAAATATAAAAAATAAAAAATAAATTAAAAATAAAGATTAAATATAGGCTTCGTTTGGGATTGCGAGGAGATTGCGTTATATGCGGTGAGAAAGGACGATGGAAAAATACTCTGTTTGTTTCCATACATAATATTGCGTTTCACATATTGCGGTTAGTCGGTTACGATATATTTTCTACGGTTCCATCGGAGAACACAGAAGCATATTCCTATATGCTTTTTCTCAACTCTATTCTATTTAATAGCGTTAGATCCACCTCAATACCAAACTAAGCCTAAATATAGGTGAGCCCAAACTGAGACGGCACGCGGCTAGACTCGTGCTGTGTGCACATGTAAACAGTGGAATGCAACATTCTTTTTTTTTTTTGAGAAATAGGTAGCGAGCTACCTACTTCATTCATTAAGTAAAATGAATTGAGCGTACAGAGATGGAAGCAGCCTGAGCCTCCGAGAGAAAAACATATAACAGGTCAAAGAGGAAAAAAAAAGATGTGAGGAGAGGGTGAAAAGGAAGAGTAAGCCTAATGTCGCTTCATGTCAGTACGGTCCAGTCGGTCGTAAGAAGATTAACACGTTCCAGAGAGCGGGCCGCATCGGGCGTAGTTGTCTGAAAAACGGAGTTGTTTCTGTCCCTCCAGACCACCCACCAGATCGCAGCCAGTAAGGTTAGACTTCGCATTCTTAACGATTTGACAGGAATGGTAGCTAAGTCGGCCCAAAGACTTCGAACGTTCCCAAGGGTGGCAGTAGGTATATCCAATCCATCCACACTGACAAATAGGTATCGGACATAAACGCAGGAACAGAAAAGGTGGTCACAGCTCTCCGTTGATACAGCACAGAAGGCACATTGTTGATCAACGGAAATGCCTCGTTGAAGCAGTCTGTCAGCAGTGAGTAATCTCTTCCGAAGTAATAGCCAAATGAAGACTTTGATTTTGAGCGGAATTTTCAAAGTCCAGATATGGCAGTTCAACAGGGTTCGTTGTCCCGCGTCAGTAAGGAACTGGTAGAGAGATTTGACTGTAAATATTTGGTTGGATGTCCACCTCTATTTATACGAGTCAGGTCTGTCGTGGGGGGAGTGGTGTAGAAGCAGGTTTTTGAACATCGTTAGCCGTGTGCGTCGTTCAGCAGAATTAGCTGTCGAGAAGCCACGGCAGATGAAACGCCATCTCCATCCATTTGGATTCCAGCATTGATATATTCGGGCCTCCTTGTGCGTAAGAACCGTAAAAATGTCCAGAAATAGGGTCCGAAGGGGGGTTTCTCCAATCCAAATATCGAACCACATTCTGATGTTTTGGCCATTGCCTAGGTCGTAGGTTACGCCGCAGATGAAAATTTCGCGGCATCGAACCACACATTTCCACCATTGTGAGTAAGGGGCGAAAGCCCTACATTCGTGCAGTGGCCTTCTTCTGACGTAGTAGAGGGATCTGATCAGTTTACACCAGTGGAGTTTTGGCTCGTTGAAGAAGCGTCACCACCATTTGGTCAAGAGAGCCGTGTTCATTGATTCCATGTCCTTGATACCTAAGCCACCTTCTCTCTTGCTTTTGCAGATGACTTTCCAGTTGACAAGGCAAGCGCCACCGGCGATTTTGGAGCACCCTTTCCAGAAAAATGCTCGTCTTAAGGCTTCTATCCTGTGTAGTACCCACTGTGGCGCTTTGAAGATTGAAAAATAGAATAGTGGCAGGTTAGAGAGTACCGAGTTGACGAGCGTTAGTCTTCCCCCAAGGGAGAGTAATTTGGCTTTCCATCCTTCAATTCTCGCCTCTATACGATTGATAACCACAGCCCAGTCCTCCTTACGAAGTTGTTTGTTGTGGAGCGGCAACCCTAGATAGCGGAAAGGTAGCTTGCCGACTTTGCAGCCTACAATGTTGGCTAGCTTTTCGGCTTTGCGTGGGCAGGACCTGATGTAGTAGAGATCCGATTTATCCAAATTGATTTTGAGGCCAGAGGCCCATGCGAAGATCTTCCAAACAAATAGCAGGTTTTGCATACATCGTTTCCTTGGCTCGCAGAAGAAGATTGTGTCGTCGGCGTATTGGATAAGCACCGTTTGGCAATCATCAGTTGGTCCGATGCCGCGTAACAGGTTATTTTCTCTCGCAGCCTCAGTTAACCTGGCCAGGCTGTCGGCCACCAGGAGGAATAGGTAAGGGGAGAGAGGGTCACCCTGTCTAAGCCCCTTTCTAGTTTTGATCCAATTAGTCGGAGTGTCATTGACAAGAACGGCCACTTTAGCATTGCAGATACATTGTTTGATCCAGCCCCACCATTTATCCGTAAAACCTAGCCAATGCAGTACACTTTTTAGGAAAGACCAACTGACGTTGTCGAATGCTTTTTTGAAGTCTACCTTGGTGCTTGCACATTCCCTCCTAGCTTTTGAGCACCAGTTTATTAATTCACTTGCAGTAACGAACGAATCGGCCAACAGCCGGTCTTTGAGAAAAACTGATTGCGCTGAGGTGATGATGGTAGGCAGAGTAAGTGCGAGTCTATTGGCCAGTACCTTGGAGATGATCTTTTGGATTCCATTGATGAGGCTTATGGGGCGGAAGTCTTTGGCCTTGCGTGCTCCTTCTTTTTTAGGGATGAGACACACAAAGGAGTAGTCAGTCGGTCCAGTAAAAAGTTTATCTTCTTGGAGTTCCGTGAAGACCCAGAAGATATCTTCCTTAACTGACTCCCAGAAGGTTTGGAAGAAAAGAAGTGGAAAGCCGTCCGGCCCAGGAGCCTTGTCACTACCTAGTTGAAAGGTAGCTACCTTAACTTCATCTAGGGTGAAGGGTGTTGTCAGGGAGTCAGGATTAGGCAAGATGTTGGATTGGTATAGGCCACTCCAGTCTCCAAAAGACGGTGGGTTATCATCTGCTTGTCCGAATGCTTGCGTAAATGAGCGGAAAAAGAAGGATCTCTTGAGCTCTTCGTTGGAGATTTGCTGACCCGCGTCGTTCTCGATAGTTTCGATGGAGTTATTACGCTTTCGCCCATTAGCCACAGCGTGGAAAAACTTGGTATTGCCATCACCTTCCTTTAACCAGAGCTGTTTGGCCCTGGTCTTCCAAAGAATTTCTTCCTCCTCTAAGATTAACGAAAGGTGTGACTTGAGCTCGGCCCGTTTGAGCAAGGCATCGTGAGACAAGTCTTGTAGTTCTTCGAGGTGGTCTATGTCTGCGACCACGAATGACGCACCTCGCACGGTTGATTGATTTTGATTTTACCGTGGGGTAGTATTCATGATGTAGATTAAAGTATGTGTATGTATGGTTATCAGGTATTGTGGATTCATGGCTTCCAATAAACGCAAGCGTCTATTGTTAATTACCCCTATAAAGTGTTAGGGCACCTTCGATTAAGAGACCTCTGAAATGCTGAAGATAAACTAGAATTGGACAAAAAGGAAATTTACAATTTATTGCTCAATTACATGGCTTTAACCAAGGGCATACCCTCAGTGTATATGAATAGAGCGTAAAGAAAATGTATTTTTCAATTGTATCTTAGTTATATATTCTAAGATACCCAATATATGGTCAAATTAATTTTGTTGGACTCTATATGTTGTGGAGCTCAACACTATTCACCCTAAGATGAAAGATTGATTAAATTCCATATATATATGCATTGGAATTTAATCAGATTTAATTCAGATTAAACTCTAATTATATGTATTAGAGTTTGATTTGGTTAATTGAACTTTAAATATATGTAATAAAGTCCAATAGATGATCAGATTTTGTTGAGCTCTATATATTTTGGAGCTCAACTTTGTTTTACCATTGAATGAAATGATTGATAAATCCCATATATAACACTTGAATTTAATCGAACTTGATTAAAATCTCTGAACCTTAAATATACTGTAATAAAGTCCAATAGAAGTTATGACTTTGAGCTTTCAATCCTAAACTATATGTATTAGATGTAGCCGCAAAATATTCTGAATTAGATCTAATTTTAATTTTAGAGCGATACAATAGCCTAAGTTATGTATTAGAGCTTAGTCACATTTTGATTGGTTCACTCCAAGGGAATCATTAAACCTAATCCTAATTAATGTATTAGGATTAGTCAGATTTATTTGAGAATTAAACTCCAAAATGTACTGTATGAATCCTAACAAATTAATTGATCAGATGTTTGATCATCTAAAATATATTTAGAATTTGATCAAAGTTGAACTTAAATTGTGATTGACTCTAGTTTTATAATGCAGAGAATGCGAAATATTTTAGAATTGGGATGTTCGTTTGAAAATGAACTGAGTAAATTTAACGACATTTCGGTCATTGAATTGGTGGATTAGTTTAACGACTTTTCGTCGAAAAGTGGGTTGGTCACGAAAGTTTATGGGTATTGGGTATATGGGAGTATGGTTCATGAACTTAAGATATTGGTTCATGATTTAGCGGTTCATGGACTTATTGTCATGTTTGATTCATCGGACTTAATGGTTTCAGGGTTTGATCATAGTTCGTGATCTTGTGTATGGTATGGTCCACAGAATTTGTTATGTTTTGGTCCCAGATTTTGTCTCAAAGTTCATGGACTTTGGTTAAGATAGGCTGGAATAGTTAAACTGTGTACGGGTCATGTGTAAATGTATATTATATTATGTATATTGAAGTTTATGGGTTAAGGTTTAATGATTTGGATAATGGCTATAAGATTAGTAGGGCCCAAATTGTTTGGACTGGGCCACGTTGTAAATGGGCTCTGGGCATTCATGAGATTTGACTATTAGATTCAAATAGGCTCATTCTTATGGGCTCAAAATTTAGATTTGATCAATGGGCTCATTTTGGGCTAATTGATTGGACTTTATAATTGAATTTTGGGCTTCTATGAAAATTGAGATTAGGGGCCTTTGGGATTCATTATGATTTTTGGATTAGGCTTTGGTCATTTGCTTGGTATATAATTTGGATTTGAATAGAAGTTGAATTTGATGTTTGTGGATGTGGATTTTGATAATGAGAGTTTGATTTTGGGTTATTATGGGATTTGAATTGGATTCATATGGGATTTAGGCTTTGATTTAGGATTTTGGACTTAGGATTTGCTTTATATTTGGGTTTGGTTTAATTTAAGGATTTGGACTTGGTTGTATTATGATATGGGTTTTTGGTTTAATTTTAGGTTCGGGCATTGGACTAATTTGTTTTTGGGTTGATTTTGGGTTCGAATTTGATTGATGGTCGAATTTAGATCGAATTTGGGTAGATTTCGAATTTGGTTCGGATCAAAATTTGGGTTCGGGAATTTGAGGTCGAATTTGGATCCGAATTTGATTTGGATTCGAGTCGAATTTGGATTCGAGTTTGATTTTGAGTCTATATGAGATCAAAATATTTCGGTATCTGGTTCAAAATCAAGTTCATCCAAGTTTGTCAATTCCTCAATCGTATACGATATCCAACCAATTTGATCTAATTCGATCAAATTGAACAGTTCGATTATCAAAAGGATATTAATCAGAAATCTAATTAATTTTCTTTTATTTCTCTACTGAAAGAGAATTAAGAGAATATTTTTTTTTCTCTCTGTCTCTTAAAAAAAAAACAGAGATGCATCATTCATCATTCATCATCATTTTTTACATCTTGGGGACAACTAAGGTGGGAAGATCCCTCCTTTGCCTCCCTCTTTTTTTTTACAAAGCTCCCTCTCTCTTTCATAATCATGATTAGAGAAGTACTATCTTTCTCTCTTTCTCTCTCTCAAATATATATTTTTTTGAAGAGCATCGCTCTTTCATCTTTATAAAGAGAAGAGCACCGCTCTCTCTCTTTATGTACAAACTTTATTCGCCGCCAAAGGGTGTCTCTTGGACATTTCATCGAACGATTGATTAGCACGTCGACGACGAAGTATTTCGTCGAATGATTGGTCAGTAAATGAGAGCATCGCTCTCTTTATGATCCGCCACTTTATGATCCGCCACTGAACAATTAGCGGGCGAACTTTGTTTGAGAGGAGAGCACCGCTCTCTCTCTCGGGTTCGTCGTCGGAGCGGTTGGCGGACTTGACTTCATTTGAGAGGAGAGCACCGCTCTCTCTCTCTCAATTTCGCCGTCGAGCACTTGGCGAGCGGATTCCGGGTATATCGAGCACTTGGCGGGCGCAACCCGTTTGAGAGGAGAGCACCGCTCTCTCTCTCAGGATCGCCGTCGAGCAGCTGGTGGGCGGACTCCGTTTGAGAGGAGAGCACCGCTCTCTCTCTCAGGATCGCCGTCGAGCAGCTGGCGGGCTTTGTCCTCTTGGCGGCGAAGTCGCGGAGGTCAACGCCGTCGGCGACGGGGAGCCCGCACTCGTCGGCAAGGCGTTAGGCGTCTCTGACGACGCCGACGAAAGCGGAACGGGTGTCGGCGAGGAAGTCGGCAAGGATGATTTCCCTGGTGAGCCCCGCGAGCTGGGAAGTCGTGACGCCCTTGTAGACGCCGGCGCAAACCTTATGGGCGACGAGCACAGGGTCGCAATGCTCCTGGCTCGGCCTATACATAATTCAGCTTCGTTTGGGCATTTCGTCGAACAGGTGGAGGATGCCGCTGCAGATATTGATGAGCTCGGCCTCTATCCGAGCGTGGTAGGTGTGGATGTTGGCGTAGTCGAGGAGCTCGGGCGCAGGAAAGCTCGAGGAGCTCGAGCGCGTCGCGGCTCGTGCAAAGGGAAACGGTGGAGCGCGGGGGAGCGCGTCGCGGCTCGTGTGCAGGGAAGCCGGACTGCATCCAGAGAGCGCGCCCATGAGGGCCGCCGAGAGCAGGTCGACGGCGGGCTGGAGGAAGTGACGACGCCGTAGACGGCGTCGGCGAGCATGAGGAGCATGGCGGCCAGCACAACGAGCGCGCCGCGGCCCTTCTTCTCGAAGAGGCCGGCGCATCCGAGCTCGACGACGAGGCGGCGGTAGTCGCGGGAGGCGTCGAAGACGGCGTAGTCAGCAAGGCGGGCGAAGAAGGTAAGCATGTGGGAGACGAAGCGCCGGATGTCGCCGGAGGGGCGAGCTCCTAGTGCCGGAGGTCGCCGGAGAGGTCCACCTCCTCGGTGGAGACGCGGTGGGGCTCGGTGGAGCTCGACGGAGGCGCTCGGCGTCTCCGGCGTGGAAGAGGGAGAAGACAAGATGCGCGTCGAGGAAGCGGAGACCGAACTCGTAATATGGATGCCGGAGGTCGCAGCGCGGCTGTCGACGACGGGGGAGGACGAGGCCGCGGCGGGCGTTGTGCCCACACGTGGCGATGCCGCCGACGCGGCACACGAAGACGAGGCGAGCGGCCTCGATTGGCGTTGCGCACGCGGTGGTGCCGTCGACGCAGCGCACGAGGACGAGGTGCACGTCGAGGAGGCGGAGGCCGAACTCACGGGTGGCGGCGCGGCTGTCGACGACGGGG
>NC_033640.1:7916125-7916528 GCF_001540865.1 Ananas comosus
TAGAATACAATTCATCTCTCACAATGAAATATCACTTATTAATACAATGCAAACTACTTTAAGGGGCCGTTTGGTTGGATGTAGCTGCAGAAACAGTGTAGTTGAAAATATATGCAGTTGCAAATGCTGTAGTTGTAACTACACTAGTCTGTTTGGTTTTGTACAGTTGCAACTGCTGCAGCTACATTTTTTTCTATTTGGTAATAAGAAGCTGATAATTGTATTTATGAATTTTGTCACCCCTTTAGATGGAGTGGTGAGATTACCTTCACTATGCATAAAATAATTGTATAATTTTATTAATCATTTAAACTTACTATCTATAAATAAATAGGTGGATATATATTACTATCTATAAATAAATAAGTGGATATATATAATATTTTTATATTTTTCAATAATT
>NC_033640.1:7916553-7932109 GCF_001540865.1 Ananas comosus
ATAGAGTCCGGCCTACTTATGGCTATCGATAGCACGGAGGTGTGCTCCGTGCTACCAAGTGTGTTTTTCGATAATGCGGCTTCCAAAGTTCGACGATCGCGCTCTGTAGGACTTTTGATAACCTTCACTATTGAAGTTTTGGACTAAATTCAGATTTTTTCGAATATCGATTTGACTAGTGATCAAAAGATCCAAATTGACAATTTTAATGGCCGATGTCGCGTGTGTTTTGTGGAGTTTAACGTGGTAAAACAATCCAAATGCGATGAAAATTGTAATAGAAAATTCTTTTCACTATTTTTAGTCAAGCAGATCAATATACTGATCTTGAATTTAAATCTTTTATCATCATTTTTCGTGAGATTTTTTATTTCAGCCGTTCAATAATTTAGACTACTTGTTTGATAGGTTAATAATATCTGAAACAAAAGTTATGAAATTTAGTTCTAAATACTTTCAAATAGTGTAGATCAAGTCTAATCGGAGCCGAATGTGCGATTTGGAAGCCGCATCATCGAAAACAACTTGGTAGCACGGAAGCGCGTCCGTGCTACCGATAGTATAGTAGCCCTAAGTTTTTATATTATATATTATATATATATTATATATATATATATATATATATATTATTATAGTAGGTCTCCTGTGCTATTAGAGGCACGAGGCGCTCCGTGTCCAAGCCGTTTTTCGATTGATGGAGTTTTCAATATGACGATCGACTCTGTTAGACTTGATCTTTACGTATTTGAACTATCGTAGAAAATAAATTTGCGATTATTCCGTATCATACTCTGTCTGATCGAAAGGGTTCAAATATCACCTGGTAAGAAATAAAATCTCACAATAAGTGTGATATAGCATTAAAATTTTCGATCAGAGATATTTGACTTATCTTGATAATAGTATACAAGATTTTTTTTATTCAAATTTAACATTTAATTTGAAGTGCTTCTACACCGGTTAAAACTTGCAAATTGATATATGCAACCATTGAAAAATATTAATTTTTGAACTCCCTTCTCGATCGGAATAGGAGTAAATAATATCGAACAAAGTCGCAAAATATTATTTCTAGATTAGTTCAATATGCTTGATAAGTTTCTACGGAGCTGATATCGTCGATTTCGGACAGCTCCATCATCAAAAATGGCTTTAGGTAGCACAGTAGGCCTCCGTGCTCCTAATCCTACAAGACCTACTTATTATATATATATATATATAATAAAAAATAAAAAAATATATATATATATAAATATATATATAATATTATTATATATATTGTTAGGACAAATACCCGCAACGAAAATGACGATTTGATTAAAGATTCGAACTAATTTTAGATAAAGAAATCAGACTTTACAAATAATCGCTAAATTCAAATAAGCCATAGTTTTCATGATCCGGAACTTCGTGCCGCGCATTGCATACTAGCTAAACGTATTCCCACTTCTTATATTGAGGGATTAACCGGAAATATACCCCAACGTGTACCGTGACCGATAATTCCTCCTCCTGGCGAGGCCGATCTGATGAGGAAGTGACGGAGAGCTCGTTCAAACATCCCAAAATGAACTTTTTAAAAGATCAAAGTCAAAATAGATCAAAATAATATAAAGTAAAAATATATGTCTCTAATGTTCTTCTCTCTGCAATGTTCAATTATGAACAGTGAAAAAGTACTATATAAATAAGGTTTGTTCTCCTGAATAGAACGTTGGAGACCGCCTCAACATGTCTAACTCATTAGTTAATTCCATTTAATTCATAATGGCTTTTATGTGAAACTAGTTAAGTGCCGTGCAAGCACGTTGCACAAATACTAAAAATAAAATTTTTATAATAGACATATTATAGATTCTGATAATAGTATTTAATCATTACCGAAATAAAAATGACAGAAATAAGAAATAGAATTAGCGAATATCATCCAGAAAAAAGAACACGGAATGCATCTTGGTATCATTGAAAAAAAACACAAAATTCGTCACTAAACTAACTGAAAATGTCACCATCAGTCTCCCTTCCGTACAAATTGCACTGAAAGTAAGAAAAATAATAAGTAAATATTAGTAAATCATCAGAATAGATAAAATTAATAAAAAATATAAATTTAATAAGAATTCATATAAGTAAAGATTTTTAGCTTAATTTTATTTCTTGAGTTTTTGGAATATGTGGATTAAGCACAATTTTACTCGCAAAACTTTGCTAAATAAATTGATCTTGATAAATAAATTTAAAATACTACAGAAAAAATAAAATATTAAAATGTATATTTATCCTAATTATCGATATTAACGTGCACTGTTGTTAATATAACAACTGAATTATTTGCAATAGCCTCTCTCTACATGCCAATGTGTGTTAGCACTATCTTGTTCTAGAGGATCAATCTAATTTGACTCATACTTCAATCCATTCAAATAATTAGTTATTAATAATTTTTTTCATATGAAATGATAAAAAGGGAAACACTTTACCTTCATGTTTAGGACGATTAACGTCATACAAATAAAGAGTGATTGATTTGGACAACCATTCCTACAACATCTACAACATCTAAGAAAACTGCAATAGTATAGAAGTTAGTAGTAGTATAGAAGATGGCGAAGACGATAATGTGTCGGCGTCGATGACGACGATAATGATGAGGAAGATGATGACGATGTACTGGTATCGACAATGGAGATAAATAAGAAATAATATTACTAAAAAATATTTGAGAATATTTGAGAAAAATATAGATAAAAATAAAAAAAAATATTACTAAAAAAATATATGTTTTATATTTGAAAAACATATAGATAAAAATGAGAAAATATAAAAAAAAATATGCTAAAATAGTATAAAGGCATATTAAAAAAAATTTAGATAAAATTAAAATGCCACTCTAACTATGGCAAATGCGATAATATGCCGACGCAAGTGATGTGATAATGTACCGGTGTCGACGACAGAGATAAATAAAAAAGGATATTATTAAAAAAATATTTGAGAATATTTAAGAAAATAATAGCAAAAATAAAAAAATATATTACTAAAAAAATATATACTTATATTTGAGAAATATATAAGTGAAAATAAGAAATATCAAAAGAATACTAAAACAGTATAAAAGCATATTAAAAAAAGCGAAATTTTCAGATGAGATCAAAATACCTCTTCAATTATGCGAATGCGGCGAAGGTGGCGAAGGCGATAATGTGTCGGCGCCGGTGATGATGACGACGACAATGTATCAGTGCCGACAACGGAGACAAATGAGAAAGTATATTACAAAAAAAACTATTTGAAAATATTTTTCAAAAAAATATAGATAAAAATAAAAAAACGTATTACTAAAAAATATATATTTTATATTTGAGAAACGTATATGTGAAAATAAGAAAAAACAAAAAAAAAATGCAAAAACAGTATAAAGGCACATTAAAAAAAAGAAAAATTTTCAGATGGGATTAAAATACCTCTTTAATTATGACGAATGTGGCGAACACGACAATGTACCGGCACAGACAATGATGATGAGTAAGCTGATGACGATGTACCGCTGTGAGAAAAAATATATTACTAAAAAAATATAGATAAAAATAAAATGGGATACTACTAAAAAAAATATATACTTTATATGTAAGAAACGTATAGGCGAAAGTGAGAAAATACCAAAAAAGATATGCTAACAAAAAAAATATGATGAATATATTGTGTGATAAAAATTATGATGAGATAAGATTGGATAGTGTAGATATGATATGCGAGAGTATTAAGATATATTCTATATTTGAGAATGCGGAGAATATTTTGGTAGGTATTATTTAAATATTGAATATTTTGCTAAAAAAATTTAAAATTATATTTAATTAACGATTTAGTTTTGATTGGGCGGGTATTAATTTTTTTTAGAAATATTTTATGCTTTTATGACGCATTATTTAAATATTGAATATTTTAGTAAAGAAATTTAAAATTGTATTTAATTAACTATTTAGTTTTGATTGAGCGGGTATTAATTTTTTTTAGAAATATTCTATGTTTTTATGACGTATTATTTAAATATTGAATATTTTACTAAAAAATTTAAAATTATATTTAATTAACGATTTAGTTTTAATTTTGGGGTATTAAAATTTTTTTAGCAATATTTAACACTTCTTTGGAATTTTAATAATCATCAGAATTAATTAATATCTATATTTGTACAGGAAGATTTATATCATAAATTGATCAAATTATCAAATTCGCGGATATTAAATTTTGGCCGGGCTTACAAATTTAAAATTAATTTTTGAATATTATGTAATTGACAGGATTTACGATTTGAGAAAAAAAAATATTGAGAAAACACCTTGGATAGAATAAAACTTTAATTTTACGTATTACGTGATTAGCGAAGGTATTACGTTAATTGTACGGTATTAGTTAGATAAGACTAATTAGTTTTATGAGTATTTATCATGATTGGTGGGCTCTAAATAAAAAAATTTTTGAGAAGCAGGTAGATAGGAGCATAAGGATGATTGTGGTATTTTTGTCAATAAAAATGACAGAATACTTTATTTTTATTCATTGGATGAATACAATGCGCGAAATAATTTATATTGGAGAATAAATTAATTATTTGAAGATTTATTTAAATGTATAAGATATATTCTATTATTTGAGAACATAGAGAATATTTTAGTGATATTATTTAATATTAAATATTTTGCTTAAAATATTTAAAATTATATTTAATTAAGATTTAGTTTTACGATGGGCGAGTATTAATTTTTAAAAAAAAATATTCTACTTTTATGACGCATTATTTAAATAATTGAAATAGTTGTAAAATATTTCAAATTATATTTAGATTAACATTTAGTTTTGATTTGAGTATTAAAGTTTTTTGACAATTATTAACGCTTCTATGACTGCGGAAATTTTAATAGCTCATACAATTATTTACTAATCTTATGTAAGAAAAATCTACTATTATATTAAATTAAAATTATTAAATTCGAGGGTATTAATTTTGGGGCGGTATTACAATTTAAAATTATGTTTGAATACTACGTATTGCAGGTATTCGTTGAGAAGAAAAATATTTAGAAAACACGTTGATAGGATCATAAATTTATTTTGTATTAATGATTGATGGCGTAAAAAAAATATATTGAGAACGGGCGTGACGTAGATAGGAGATAACGGATATGGAGGGTATAATGTCCAAAAGTGAACGATACTTTTATTCAAATTGTTAAAATAGAGATCTAATGGCAAAAATAATATCTTTATTTGAGATAAATTATTACTTAGTAGATTATTGAAATGATATGTGTTAAAAATACTGGACATGAATATTAGTAAAAACGATAGAGCATTTTTGAAAGAGAACCCAAAAATTACAAAACTTCGTTTTATAGAGTATATATTATTATATATATTAATATACTAAATATATATATGAGGCTACTATGCTATCGGAAGCACGGAGCCTTCCGTGCTTCCAGCTCGTTTTCGATATTGCGACTTTTGAATCGTCGATTGGCTCCATTAAACTTGATCTAGAGTATTTGGAGTACCTAGAAAATAAATTTTATTATTTTTCAATATCATTTGCCTAGTGATCCAAAAGGCTCAAAATCAACAAATTTCAATGGCTGTAGTGAGCCGTTTGTAAGTTTAACGGTGTAGAAATATTCAAATCATGTGAAATTTTGATAGAAAATTTTTTATACTATATAAAACAAGATCAATATGTTTAATTTAAAATTTTAATGTCATATTATTACATTTTGTAAGATTTTTATTTTCAGCCGTTGATTTTGAGCCCTTTCGTTTATTAGGCAAATGATATCGTAAAATCATAAAATTTATTTTCTAGATACTTCAAATACTCTGGATCAAGTTTAACGGAGCCGATCGACGATTCGAAAGTCGCAACATCGAAAACTCCGTGCTTCCGATAGCATAGTAGCCTCACTCTATATATATATATATATATAATTAGGCTGGAATATTATTAATAGTAAAACGCTCTTTTTACTATCAAGTTTTTAACCGTTGGATGAAAAATTGTAGGGTCAGGATGATATTAGTCGGTTAGAGTTGAGTTGTCGCTATTGTTTGGTTAGGGGTTAGGGGGTGGAATAACCCCTAACCCCTATTTTATTTCCAAATACTTCTAAAAATGGGTGGGGACCGTGGGGTTAGCTAACCCCACCTCAAATTGGTTATCCCGAGTTAGCTAACCCCACCTAACCCAACCAAACCCCAAACAAACACTATTTTCTATTCATAATAACCCACTATTCTTCTTATCCCACCTATTCCAACCAAATACTATTTTTCACTATCCTGGACTAACTCCAATCCCCAACCAAACACAAAAATACTCTAACCCCACCTTAACCCTAAACTGAACCCTATCCTTGGTATAACTAGTTTTTCCTTAACCCTGAACCAAACGGTAGATTAGGGTTGAGTGGTCCCCACTTGGTTATAGTATTTAATCCAATGGTTAGAAATAATGAAAAGAATTGATCCAAAGGTTAAAAAACTGATAGCAACAATAGAATTTTGCTACTAATAGTAGCCCAGTCCAACTATATATATATATATATATATATATATAGAACTATGCTGGAATACTATCAATAGCACCAAGCTTTTGGTACTATCTGGTTTTCGGCCCTTGGATTAAAAAACGTACGTTTAGAATGATGTCGGCCCCCTCGGTTAAGTGAGTTATTGATTTAATAGTATAATCTAACGGTTGAAAATAATTAAAAGGTTAAATCTAACGGCAGAAAACTTGATAGCACCAATTGCTTGGTGCTATCAATAGTATCTCAGCCGAACTCTATATATAGATATATATAGTAGGACTGCTGTGCTCTTAGGAACACGGAAGTCTCCATGCTCCTGAGCCGTTTTCGATGATGGAATTTCCGAACCAACGATCGGTCAGTTAGACTTGATCTAGCGCATTTGAAGTTTCTAGAAAATATTTTTTGCAATTTTTCGATATCATTTACCTAGTGATCAAAAGAGTTTAAAATCAATAACTTTTAATAATTGATGTTTGCCGTTTTCAATTTTAACGGTATAGAAGTGTTCAAATCAGATAAAATTTTGATACAAAATTCTTTATACTATCTACAACAGGATCAATATCTCTAATTGAAAATTTTAGTACTATATCACCACTTTTTATAGAATTTTTATTTTTAGTCGGTGATGTTAAATCCTTTTGATTGCTAGCTAAATGATATCGAAAAGCCATAAAAATTATTTTCTAGAAACTTCAAATACGTCAGATCAAGTTTAACGGAGCAGATAGTCGATTCGAAAATTCCATCATAAAAAAGGCTGAGTACGAAGACCTTCATGCTCCTAAGAGCACAGTAATCCTGCTCTCTCTCTCTGTATATTATTATATAGTAGTATTAAATTTGAGATAGTTTTATAGGATTTTTGTAGTTAAGAAGAAGAATTCATTGCAGCTTTATTTTGAGGTGACCACTAACCTGGTCCTGGTTGGTACAACTTACTGAATGCAAAGGTTACAATACATGTCCAATAAATTAAGGATTAATTGCACTACTGGTTTCCTTGATTTTAAGGAGTAGACCATGTTAGCATCAGTAAATGGTATCTCTCTATAGGAGACGGCTCTTTATGTAGCAGTGACACTATGTCACTGTGTCTCACTCTCAAGCAAATCAAATATCTTTTCTGAAAAAAACAGTATAATAATTTTTTGTTAAAAAAAATTAAAATATTATTCATGTAATTTTTGTGCTTTCTCATTTTAGTATCATATGGTTTAAAATACCTCACTTCAGTACTCCATGATTTTATTTTTTTTCTTTCCATCAGCGCCTCCATTAAATCATATATAAAAACTTTAAATATCTCACATATGGTTTATTGAACATTCACTTGAATACCGTGCGGCTTACCGTATTTTTACTTTAGTATTTTATGGTTTTAATTTTATCACTGTATAACGGAAAAACTAATGGAGGGATAACGGAAAGAGAAAAATGAAACCACGGGATACTAAAGTGATATTTTTTAAACCACAAAGTACTAATTAAAGTGAGAAAATATGAAACCACAACAGTGGTACACGAAGCTAATTAGTTGGAAATATAAATAATGTGGTGCCACAGGGGTAGATAACTTTCTGGGTTAATTTCATACAAATCCTTGTATATAGTGAATGGCAAATATATCCTTACAAAGTTCAACTTTCATATATTGTCTCTATAAAAATTCTGATATTTTCAAATACGTCCCTGCCGTTAGAACCTGTTAGAAAACTTTAGTTAATTATAGGTTAAATACTTAACTCTGGTTAATTTTTAATTTTTTTACTTTTTTATATTATGCTGTTATGGCTTTTGGATAGATATATTTGTGAAGACAAATTGAAAATATAAACGGTTCTCTAACGATAACAAACCAGAGGAAAATATTTGAAAATATTAGGATTTTTACAGGAACAATATATGAAAGTTGAATTTTATAAAAATATATTTGTCATTCACTATATTTATAGTCCTGTATGAAATTAACTCTAACTTTTTCATTTCTCTCTGTTGTGAGTTCCTACCTTGCCTTCTATTTCTCCTTATCTACCTTTTCTGCTCTCTTAATGGTCGATCTAATGCCCTCGCTCTCTTCTCGTGCTTCTGCGTACAAGAGATGCTTCTGCGTACAAGAGACATCCATTGATCTCCCTGTAGTCACCACCAACCGCCTTCCTTGCCTGCCTACGCTGCGATGCTTATTTTTTTTTTATTTTTTTTTTTAAGGGAGAAATGTAGCATACTATCTGCTCCATTTATATTTTTAGAAATAAACTTAGCTGGAAATATAAATCAATTAGAATTCGAATTTAGAAGCTTGAATACCAATTATCAAATTTTTTATCACTTGTGTTAGGAATAATTGGTTACTCTGCAATGCTTGTTAAGTCATCCTTGGTGATAGACTCTCTGCTAGTATCGTCCTTGACGTTGTTTTCTACTCCGCACTCCTCTCTGTCCTTGTCCGCTGCTGTTGGTATCTCGCACCCTCTTCCTTTTCTCACACATGCGCCTCTTTCTCTTTTTTTTTTTCTTTTTTTTTATTTGAGAGATAGATAGCACGCTACCCGCTTCGTTTATTTTATTTAAAAATAAACTTAGCTGGAAATGTAAATCAACTAGGATTCGAACTCAGGACCTCGAGTACCAACTACCAAGCTTTTTGCCACTTGCGCTAGGGCCTAGGGATGGTCGGTCTCTCGCATCATTACTAAGAAGCTAATTTCGGGAATTTACAACAGCATCTACCTGGTGATTAATTGTCACAAATTCAGCTGATATTAACCACTAAAAATATCAATTGTAAGATCAATTGAATAGTAAAGTTAAATTATGTTACATCACCTTTTTAAATAGTTCATTTTAAAATTCAAATAATTTTAGTTCTATGCTTTTTTTTATTTTCTTTTTTTTTGAAATTTGGTTTACACGAATATATATGTTGTCCGGAGTTTAGATACTAATTGAATCTGGATGTAGTAAATAGTAATATTCAGTATTCCTAATAATTATTCCAGTAGGTCTTATGCACTATTAGGGTAAGGAGACTTTTATGCTCCTAAGCCATTTTCGATGATAGAGCTTCTAAATCGACAATTGGTTCTGTTAAACTTGATTTAGCGTATTTGAAGTATCTAGAAAATAAATTTTACGATTTTTTAATATTATTTACCTAGCAATCGAAAGAGTTCAAAATCAACGGCTGAAAATAAAAATCTCGCAAAAAGTAATGATATAGCACTAAAATTTTTTATCAGAGATATTGATCTTTCAGTAAATAATATAAAAATTTTTTTATCAAAATTTCATCTGATTTGAATACTTTCTCACCATAAAACTTACGAACGGCATACATCAACCATTAAAAATTGTTGATTTTGAATCATTTCGATTCTTAGGTAAATGATAATCGAAAATCTACAAAAATTATTGTTTAAATATTTCAAATACGCTAAATCAAGTCTAATGGAGCTAATCATCGATTCGAAAGTACCATCATCGAAAACGGTTTAGGAGCACGAAAACCTCCGTGTTCCTAACAGCACACAAGTCCTACTCTAATTGTTCAATCTAGTTTTGACCCGAATTTTTGCCGCCCCTAATTTAACCTAAAAGGCTTATATTCTCAGAGGCCATCTAAATATTGGCCCATGTAAAATAGTACAGTAAAATTGGATTGGGCCCACTCATCTCGTCAAAGGTTCGGTATGGGCTCGACCCAATTTTGTCCTTATAGATGGGGTATTTTTGCATTTTTGTCATGTCGCTAATACAACAATTTAAGCACCGTGGTGCAGAATAATGCCGAAAAATTATCGATACAATACGGTAAGATACGTGTAGTTTTGTGTCGATATGTGTTGGTCGCAAAATATCTGTATGCCGACACACTATGATATGAAATATTTATTTTTTTAGCACCGACAAATTATAATTGCTTAGTATATATCTTTATTAAATCTTTTGTATTTTATAATTTAATATTTATTCTACTTGTTTTAACTAGACTTGTACTTAGGCTCTGTTTGGCTCAATGGATGGTAGGTCGTAGTTTTTAACTACAACTACGATCCTTATCCCTCAACATTAAGTTATCCATTCGATCCATGTATCAGTTTTATTTCTATCCAAGGTTATAATTTTTTTCTAGATTTTTTTTTGAATACAGTATTCGATAAACACCCAACGAATTCTTAGATAGAGATAAAATTAACATGTGGTAGTGGATTAGAGGTTCTCCAATAAGGCGTCTTTTAATGAACTCCCCGTTGAAATTTTGTCCCCCGACTTTTCTGTTTGTGTGGGAATCATAAATTTTAATCATGCTACTATCATACTGGCAATTTATCACCACTTAATAAATATAAATTGTACCGTAAAACTTTATTATGATAATCTAGAAAGTTCGGATCGAAAATTATAATCCATTATAATTTGAATAATTTGATGAATTTTAGAAATATATATATAATTACTAAAATTGAAAGTTTGTGCACCTATTTGCAAGAGAACTAAAGTTTAGAAGGGTTTCTATATATTGAATGTTAAAAAAATAATATTCACTGAAATTTTAGAGGTGATTTTATTTCTATTAAAAAAAATAGTTTGCTATTTTTTTTTCTCTCTTAAAAAAAGCCTCATGTGACGATAATTGGACGGTTCAGATCACGCCCTAAATCCATCCTCGCCGTTTATCAGTCGGGGCGTGGGCCAAATCCCACAGGGAATCAAGAGATTGTTGCGTGCACCCGGTCCACCGTGCACCGTACTCCAAAATACCTACCTACAAAACCCAAATTCAATTTTACATCTATTTTTATAATTTAAAATAATTCAAAATAAAAGAAAATAAAACTTTAGTGGCTCATTTCTAATAAATTATGCCTAAATAATAAATTTTCGAAAGTTATAATTTTTCATAAACGAGACCCCCTGGGTATTTTAGGTTATCACTTTTCTCGAGAATTAAAATACTAATTTTTTAATCGATTTATTGGAATCATTGACTAATATGATTTTAACTAATTTGAAAGGATCTGATGAAATTTCTTATAATATAAATATTTTTCATCCAATTCTCATAATTTACTGTCAGATCATTTGAAAATCTATTGGTATAATTACATAGAATAAAATTTATGAACTCTAATTATTTTTTTCAAATAAAAAAATTTATATTTCTAAATAAATACTACCCCTAATTTGATTGAATTTTAGTTAAATTTGATTCCAAATGAATTCAAAAGTATATGTACCAAATCTAAATATAATAGAAAGTAAAATTTACATAATTGTATAACATCATCAGCATGTTTCCATGTAAATTCTTTGAGATTTATTTTAATTTAAAATTTAAAATTATATTTTATGGAGCTACGATATCCGTCTACATATATTTAGCTAGATTTTATATTAACAAGGTAAGCCACTAAGTATTAGTTGCGGTTAGGGATGTCAATAGGTCGGATTTGAGGTAGATTTTTAAAAATTCGAATCCAAACCGGACTCCAAATCCGAATCCGAACCCGACAGATTTTAAAAATTCATATCCAAATCCGAACCCGACGAAAAATTCGAAACCCGAACTCGAACCCGAAGCAATTATTTCTCTTTTTAATATTTCAAACTATATTACATTAAATATAAATTTTTTAAAATACAAATTCAAATATAATACTATATTTGTATATACATGTTATATATAATGTAAAATAAATTCGGGTTTGGGTAGGATACGGTCAAAATTCATATCCTAATCTATATCCGTCGGATTTTTATTTTTGATATCCATATCCGAATCATAGCTGTTGAGCATCGGATAAATTCGCTCCGTTCGGGTTCGGGTTTGGATTCTTATAAAATTTCAGACATGCATACCCATTGACATCTCTAGTTGCGGTGCGTGTATATCGGTACACCAGGTCCAGGGGATAATTTGGCGAGGGTATAGGGTTTATATCCACACCCTCCTCCCAAAAATCTCCTTCTCTTCCGGCCAATTAAGAGAGGGCGAGAGAGAGCGAGAGAGCGACGGATCGAAACGCGCAAAACGTCCTGCTCGACAAAATCGGCGCCCAAAAAACCCTCTCTCTCTCTCCATCTCCCCCGACCCCTCTCCCCCATTCCCCGATCCGCAAACCCTAACCCAAAACCCTAAACCTCTCTTCGATCCCCCGCTTCTCGGCGCCCATGGCGGAGGATTCCTCCGCCGCTGACGCCGCCGTCGTCGCCGCACCCGCTCCCACGGTGGAGTCGCTATTCGGTAGGAGGATCGAGTTCCACCCCGCGCGGAAGCCCTCTTCCGCCACCGCCGCCGCCGCGTCGGGCGCGATTGGCGGCGGCGGATTTCGCCTCGAAACTCTAAACCCCGGCGCCGATCAGCGCCGGGGGCCGGCGGGGCCTGCAGGGCCTGCGGGTGCGCCGGCCACTGCGGCGGGGAAGAGATCGGAGGGCGGGGAGTTCTACGAGCATGGGTTGGATCCGGAGCTCGGCTTCAGGATCACCTTCCGGAGAATCGTGAGTAGGGGGCTTTTCGGCTCTTCGTAATATTCGTTGGGATTTTGTGCCTCGATTTGTTCGATCGCTTCGTTTGCATGTTTAGATTGGTATAAAACATGGTTTTGATGCTTCAATTTTCACCAAATTTAGGGCTTCGGCGCTGATTCATGTGGTCTCTTATTGATATCTATTTGGCATGTAGCTAGGCCCTGTTTGGCCTTGCTGTAGGGTATCGTGCTGTTTGGTGAACTGCTGTATGAGTTGTGCTATTACGAGAAGCACTATATGAAAACCTTCAACAGCTTCTTTCTACAGCACAGTCAGAATTATCAGATCGGAGCTTCTGCTTTTGAGGACCCAACTCTTATTCTTTATGTGCTTTCTTCTGCAGTAGATGCTCTTTCTATGTCTTTTTTTTTTTTGTTTAGTGAATGCTTTACTAGAAACTACTGCTGTTGAAAGAAGTAAAAGTGGTCCAAAGAGGCCTTAAATCTGGAATGTTCGTTTTCCTAGCTAAATTGGAAAAGGTTCGGCATCTTACAGGGTGCTGGTTTGGCGAATCTTGGTAATACTTGTTTTCTGAATTCAGTTCTCCAATGCCTGACATACACGGAGCCTTTTGCAGCATACTTGCAGAGCGGCAAGCACAAGTCGTCATGTAAGTTTGTGTAGATGTATATGTGATTCTGTTGATTACCCTTCGATTTTGTTTGAAATATCTCTTCTGATATTTAACCACATCTTTTTCCATCCAATGGAACTATTTATATTTGCATGTGGAGCATATCATTCTACTTAACTTTTGTGTGCTTGCTGACATTGAATGGAAGTCATAAAATAGGCTTCCCTTACTATAGCGCTTTTCATTTTCACATGTTATGGATCGTCAACTTGACTTCACATCATCTTTTATAGGCCGTACTGCTGGCTTCTGTGCAATGTGTGCTCTTCAGAATCATGTTATGCATGCTCTACAATCTACCGGGAAGATATTGTCACCATCTCATCTTGTCAAGAACTTGCGATGTAAACTTGTGTCCTGGATTCCATCTCCCTCCCAAAAAAAACTTTTTGAATGATTAGATCCACTTATATTTCTGTACTGCTTGCTGTTGATTTACTCTACTTAAGAATTGCAACCTTTTGACTATACTTTCAGGCATATCTCGCAATTTTCGGAATTTCAGACAGGAAGATGCTCATGAGTACATGATTAACTTGCTTGAGTCAATGCATAAATGTTGTTTACCTTCTGGTGTCCCAAGTGAGTCTCCTAGTGCATATGAGAGAAGTTTAGTTTACAAGATTTTTGGCGGTCGTCTTAGAAGCCAGGTGCCTTAGGTTTTTTTTCTTTTTTATTTGGAAATGTATTATAGAGGAAAGAGGCCATCTTTGTAATCTGTTTTGACTTATCTGTATTTGTGCTGCAGGTAAAATGTATGCAGTGTTCCTATTGTTCGAATACGTTTGATCCATTCTTGGATTTGAGTCTGGAAATTGCGAAAGCTGATTCTCTACATAAAGCACTTAAACATTTCACTGGGCTGGAGCAACTTGACGGTGGGGAGAGGCAATATCAGTGTCAGCGGTGCAAACAGAAAGTTAGGGCTTATAAACAGCTTACGATTAATAAGGCTCCGTTTGTGCTCACCATTCATCTCAAGCGTTTTGATTCTCATATTGCTGGTCAAAAGATTGACAGAAAAGTGGAGTTTGAACCCAGGATCGACTTGAAACCATTTGTTAGCGATCCCAATGTGAGTAAGCATGTGTAATGTTGGGTTTGCTTCAGCTGCTCTTTCATTTGCCTTTCTTGCTTCTATAATCTTCAGTAATCTTTGCAGGAGGGAGACTTGAAATATACCCTTTATGGTGTCCTAGTTCATGCTGGTTGGAATACCCACTCTGGTCATTATTATTGTTTCGTACGCACATCAAGTGGCATGTGGCATTCTCTTGATGATAATCAGGTTAAGTTTGAGGACATTTTGTAAGCCTACGATTCCTTAATATTGAATTTTGATTGCTATTTACTTTGATATCTTACCGGTATATCATGCTAACAACTCTGTGATTCAATCAGCAGGCATATGCATATATATATATGTATGTTCCTGCTAATCTACACGTTGGCAGTGATGTCCTATTTTCTAAGATTAGAGTTTATATCCTTCCTTGTAACTTAAATAGCAAATATACTTGGAAAGTACTGGTAGAGGAGTTACTGATGGTCCATTTAGTTGTCTGAAATGTATAAAATGTGATCCTTTCCAAGTAGGTGCATAATGGATCTTAAGCGCAAAAAGGAGGACAATGAATTAAAGGGAAATGAGAAATTTTCAAGTTATGAAAGTTGCCAACTAGGTTTTTGTGCTGACTTTTCTTTAAAACATTCAAATATAGGTACACCAAGTCAGTGAGAAGACTGTATTGTCTCAAAAAGCCTATATGCTATTCTATGTACGTGATAGAAGTTTGATCGTGAA
>NC_033640.1:7932896-7939971 GCF_001540865.1 Ananas comosus
CATAAGTGTAAATTCTTCCAAGCACCCTCACTGTGAAAACTTGCAGTTTCGGTTGATAACTGATTCTAATGTTCAGACAGTAGAAAATGGAAATCAGTCTAATGGTAATTCTACCAGTGATCAATTATTAGATGAGACAAAGCGAAAGATTGGTGTCACTCTTGGTACTTCTGAGCAGCCTAAAATATGCTTGAACCATGCGCCAGATCAGTGCAAGTCAAGTAAAACTGATTCACATGATAAAGGTACACACCAGCACGAGTTGGTGAGTTTACTCACCAGGGGATTAGCTGAAACCACTGGTTAGTATTTGCATAACAATTGCTTTTTTTCATTTTTGCTCGTCTTGTATTGTTCTTTTCATGTTGGTGTTGTGTACTTGCCTGAATCTTATGTATTACTGTGGGATTTTCTTTTTCTTTTTTTCTGCATGCAGTTGCACGATGGGATGATATAGAATTGCCAATGACAGAAAATCTGCATAGGGTAGAAAGTTCAGTAAAGAAAAGCATTGGTTATGTCCTGGATGAATGGTAAACTTTCTTGATCTTCAACTTAAATTATCATTTTTGAGTTCAAACTATGATATATAAAGATAAATGTTTGACACTTCTCGCCAATTAACTATGTCCTTGCCTGATGAGTTATATGCTTTTGTTTTAATACCCACAAATTAGGAATTTCTGCAGTTCTCTTCATAGCCAGTTAATATTAGATTCCTAAAGATGATAGTTTGCACAATTCTACAAATGTGGGGGTTTTAATATGTCAAGTTTGTTGCCCATGCAATGCCCGGAATTGTTTTAACTTTTAATTATCTGAAAGAGAGATTATGAATAATTTCTTTGCTTCTTTTATCACTCTGGATGGAAAGTAAAAAAAATAATTTCAAACTGACATAGTGAACATGGATAAACAAACTGGTAATAACTAATAAACCATTTTGAGCAATGTAAAGAGATAAATTCTTTAAATGACTGAAGTTCCCTTTAAGATGTAATCACAAAAAATGATTGACCATTTAATAGCACCAGTGTAACTTCCATAAAGGGGGACATGAATTTACTTTCTGAGGATAGGAAAGAAGTAAGTTTTCACTCTTTAGTATTTAGGCTGCAGTATAAAAGAAAAGTAAAAACAGAAAGTCCATAAAGGGCGTTGTAGACAATTTGCTAAATGAATAAATATAAACAACTTTGCTAATATATAAAAAATACATTAAAATATCGTGAGAAGATGGTTCTTGCCAAGCTTCAGTATTGGCTGTTAGTTTGACAAGCTTGCGCTAAAGGTCCTAAATATCAGAACTGGGGATGTGGTTGAATCTATACTTTATAAGAGGCATCCCTTTAAAACTCCCTGAATGCAACCAAGAGGAGTCTGTTTACACAAAAACTGAAAGGAGTGAGTACATCCCGCATTCCACCGTTGTACATCTTTTGAACTCCCTGAATGCATTGAAGAGGAGTCTGTTACACATAAACTGGAAGAAGTAAATACATCACACTGTTCCACATTGCGAAAGGGGGCAGTCACATGCTTGCCATTGGAATTTAAGTAGAAGGGAGCATTGTAAATTCATCCAATTGAAATTCATGTGAAAGGGTGCATTGTGAATGGAGATTGAATTTTTAAATTAAAATTTAGTTGGAGTCAAACAATAATACAGTTATTAAAACTGCTTGAGTAGGCTTCATGTGCTTGCTTAGAATTCTCTGGTTTAATATGTAATATTTCAGATATTAGATGAACATTGATCGTTTGATTTTATCATTGGAGTTATTTGGTGTGGTGTGATGTAATATGTAACGAGCAGTTGGCATGAAAGTTTTTACGTGAAAAGCGAACTCAAATTTGAGTGGACTTTTTAAGACTATTTTGCTGTAACGACCCAGCCCACTAGTAATAATAACTCGTTGGGCCAAACCACCGGCCCAAAATACTTAAGCCCAGTTATTATTACTAGTATTTAAGTCTCTTACATACTTAATCACATTCCCATTTCTATCCGATGTGAAATTATTGGAGTGTGACAGACTCCTCCCGTTAAGGTTCTGACGTCTTCGTCACCAATCACACACACAGCCCAAGATCACCAGGCAATGTGAGACTTGTCTTACTAGCCTTGTCATCCAGACCCTGGCATAGCCGGTCACTTTGTCATTCAGACTCCGGCATAGCTATTACCTTATCTTTCAGGCCCTGGCTCAGCCGAGACTCGTCACACATCTTCGGCTGGTGAACCGGCTCTAATACCAAATGTAACGACCCAGCCTACTAGTAACAATAACTCATTGGGTCCAAACCACCGGCCCAAAATGCTTAAGCCCGGTTATTATTACTAGTATCTAAGTTTCTTATATATTCAATCACATTCCCCATTTCTATCTGATGTGGGATTATTGGGGTGTGACATTTGCCTTGAAAGTATTTGCAGAAATGGGTGAATGATTGTTGGAGCAGAAACCTTTTTTTTGCTTTCGGCACACCATGCTCTGGTAGATCAGTGGCAGCAGGAAAGTTTTGAGGCTTCTAATGCAGGGGAACCCAAAAATGAGGTTCTAAGCCTCAAAGGCAGAAGCTTAAATTTGGTGCTTCCAATTACTGGAAAAGAAGCTAATGGAAATATATTAGTATTGTGCTTCTCGTAATATTGTTGTCGTTACTCAACCAATACTTTATCAAACAACAGTATATCCAACAGCAGGGCCTTATCAGAAAAAGAAATGTCCTCTAGTCCAGAAAGGCAAAAAATTTTGTCTGGACAGTTTTTAGGCATTTAGGTTGCTTGACAACTATCGTTAACTTCTAGCTGATGCTATATAAAATCAATATATTTGTAGTGAAACAAATGGATTATGTGCCCAGATTAACATTTTCATATTGTTCGTTTACAAATGGTAGTATTTCTGCTATCTGCACCCAGTGCATTTTGATCTTTTAATGTAATAGTCTATCGTCATTAGAAGCTAGTGGCGTGCGTAGTTTACATGTACTATTTTTGTAAAATATTTTTTAATAGGCAGTCCAGCATACGAGACACTTTGAGGTGTGATGAGCAGTCTAATGGACACAACTTGCCCTATAATCCAAGGAGGTGCTTTTTTGTGATTCAAACCCATGATAACTAGGACCCGATAGTACGACCGTTATCATTGCCTCAGACCCATATGCTATTGTGGATTTTATTTAGAACATGAAAATAATGTTAAGTATAATTTATCTGTTTACAGTAGTTGCAGTTATCGTTTGTGTTTCTCAGCTTGTGCTTTGTCGAAAGGGTTGTAAATTTAGCTTCTTATATCTCAGGGACGAGGAATACGATCGCGGTAAGAGGAAAAAGGTGAAGAATGGTAAGGAATCATTCGACGGGGCGAATCCTTTCCAGGATGTCGCGAGCATGAAGGCACGAAAGAAGATGAAGTTGAAGGTGGACCAAACCAGAGTGGGGAACCAACCGCTGCGGATATTATGATGGTGACGATGAAACATGGCCAACTGTTATTTGTTGTATCGTTTGTTTTTTAGCATAATAATCAGTTTTGTTGTTGTTCTAAGTTTTCTGTTCGTCTAGTCAGAGAGTTATTGTATAACTTATTTTTTTCGTTGCACCCATTTGACAGCCTAATTTAAGACGGACATTTTGGCGAGATCTAATTTAAGACGGACATTTTGCACCTATACGATGAAGTAAAAGAGATTTTCAGAGATCTGCAATTTTGGTTCATCCAATATTTATCTTCATCTCGTTTTGTTGTTAATTAAGTCTCTCGTAAAGTCCAAATACAAGAGTAATATTGATTAATTGCTTGTGCGTAGGTGTTATTGAAAAAGGCTCTGTTTTATCAAAGTCTTTGTAGATGCTGCTCCTGTGTATGCAGTAGGATGTTAACAACATATAAATTGATAGATTTTTTTTCTTTCTTTTTAATTATGTTCCATTTTTGTCTAAGCTAACAAAAATCCTTTCGGTTTCACCGCAAAAAGATTTGTTTCTTATGCCTGTGATATGTTATGTTCTACATAAAAAAACAAGTTGTAATTTGCTTTGGGCGCCTTGTGTTCCTTTCCATGCTTCGCAGTTGGCAATTCGCATCTCGAATGTAAAAATTTAGGGCCTTTTTGGATACTTAGTAATTTTTTTGTAGTATTGGAGTATAATCACATCGAGTGGCTATTGAATATGTGGGGTGTAAGATGCATGTCGCCTTTTAGATATAAACTTACATTTTGTCCCTCTGTAGAATATACTGTAGAATATAGAAAAGATCGTAATTTTATTTTTGTTTTAGATATAAACTTACATTTTGTCCCTCTGTAGAATATACTGTAGAATATAGAAAAGATCGTAATTTTATTTTTGTTTTACTGCAAGGAACTATTGGTAAATAGCATAACAAATTGATACGTTTGGCCATTGGGTAGATTTATAAGAGCAAATTACTATATTGTATACTTTTTGCGGTGGGGTAGATTTATAAGAGCAAATTACTATATTGTACTACACAACCATAGTGATAAAGTAAAAATACGCTAAAAACGACAAGGGAGTAAATTGATATCGACCCTTAAGTTTATGCTTGATTGCAGGACAGATTTTATGGATATGATTTAGATTTTATGGATATGATTTTTTTTGTTCTTGGTCATTCAACAATCGATATTTTATTTGGCTGTAGGTCATAAGAATATATATATAAGTTCAAATAAAAACAGAACACCTGAAATATCTCAAAATAACCTTATTTAACTAGAATTGTTTATTTCTCTTTTTCTTTTTTGCTATATTAAGTGGATTAGTCCTCTATTATTTTTCAATTACAGAACATGCTGGGTACTTGTTATCTTTTGCAGGATGTTAAATTACAAACGATTGCAGTAATAAAGCATGAGGTCTGATTTGGAGTGTTCTGAGCTCGAGTTTTGACTTTTGAGTGTGGGAGGAGTCCACTTGATCCCCTTCACTGAAGATTTGAAGTTCCCTACATCACCTATTCTTTTTTTATTCTTCTTTGTTTACTGGGAAAACTTCAAATACCCGCTTGTGGTTTCACTTTTTTCCACTTTAGTATCCTATGGTTTAAAGTGTATCAAGTCAGTATCCTGTGGTTTTGCACTTTTTTATTTTAGTATTCTATGCTTTAAAGTGTATCAAGTTAGCACCCAGTAATTTCACACTTTCTCACTTTAGTACTCTGTAGTTTAAAAACCACATGATACTAACTTGATACAAAAATAAAACCACATGGTACTAAAATAAAAAAGTACGAAACCACAAGAAGGGTTTTGAAGTTTTTTCTTGTTTATTTTATTACTTTATTGTATTTATATTTCCCCCCCCCCAAAAAAAATCAATTATTTATGCAATTCCTCTTCCCCATGAAAGCTCCAATAATTGATGACAATTAATGAGGTTTCCAATTTATTGCACAAGCACAAGACATATGCAAATAAGTTGCTGCATTTTTTTGCCTCCACTTAATAAATTGCCTCACACCTTGCTTGTGAATGCTCTGCTCCAAATGCATACATACATACATACATACATACATACTCTCTCTTTCTCTCTATCTCTCTCTCTCTCTTTTAAGATTACAATCCACATATCTCGGCTCTGTCACTCTCTATTATTCTTCTGTTCCCCCCAAAGTTGTTGTGTGTTAAATGTGCTCCCAATTTTTGGAGATTCAAACATAAAAGCCTCTGGAATTAGAAATCAAGTATCTTTGAAATTAGATAATAATAAAAACGTTAACACCGTTTCGATTAGTGAATGAGTGGTGTTATTATTAACATAGATGAATTTAAATTTCGTCAAAATTCTATCACTGATTATTAAGTTAATTCAGTAAGAAATCTTTCTATTAATAAGTAAAAATGACTCTGCTAATACTACCATTCTAATTGGATTAAATAGTTAATTTCGTAGAGAGTATGTTATTGAATTCCGCCTGGTAGATTGTGATTGATTGGTATTATTTTTTCGAAAATAGCTGTGTTTCTAAGTCTTTTTATTGCTTGCTTATTTTTTTCAATATTGTTCTCTTATTTTATTCTATTAGTGAATGCTGATTATAAACTAAAATTTTATGGTACAAATTATAAATCAAAACTGGTATCGCATTTCAAACGCGCGTTGGAATCTTGCAGCACATTACATGGTCTCGTATTTCAAAGTAAAAAATATATACATCTCATAAATCTAAAATTAAAATGATACAGAATACGAACAAATAAAAGCACCCACGTCCCCTATGCTCCTACAAAATGATTTTAATTCATCTCTTTAAATAAATCAGGGTTAAATTACATCATTGGTCACCGAACTTTTCGGCGAAATCTTGTGTAGATCATCAAACTTATATTTCTTTCAATCGAGTCATTAAAATTTAATTTTTACGTGATTTGGTTACTGGTCTTGAATTTTAATATTATTTATTTTTACGAGAATGATGGTGCACTAGATTTCAATATTGAGAAATACATAAATAGTTTACTATTTTATTATAATTTGATATGTTGCTTGATTTTCTAAAATAGAGAATATGACAACTGCTATTTTGTTAGAAAAGATTAGTTATATTTGAAATTAAATAGAAAGATAACCTAATTGAAATAAAAATTAAGTCTTAGTTCATTTAAGTGCGAAGCGAAGTTAAATTTGTGACACGACCTAAACGAAATTTTAGCTAAAAGTGCAGGTGACTGAAACAAGCGTAGTTTACTGATACATCTAGTTAAAGAGATTTGAAATTTTGAGAACTGATATGTGGCCGAAATTGAACGCTTTGAAATGCAAAGGAATATTAATCTGAATCTGTGTCGTTAGATTATGTGGATATTGGCCCACCAATTAAAATATTACTTAACAATAACAGTTTTACTTAATATTATTAAAGTGAGCTTACTATATTTAAAGCACGGAAGCTCAACATGCCGTTCGTCGTCGGATTCACCAACATTTCATACACATTAGCAACAAAATGCTAATAAAAGTGTAGTACTTCACGATTTTGAAACAATCCGGATGCTAGAAGAGCACAAGACATAAATGAAAAAAGGGTTACATTTCATC
>NC_033640.1:7940071-7961905 GCF_001540865.1 Ananas comosus
AAAAGAGAGAGATGCATTCGGTTTGTTGAAATTATTTTTTGGCCCTGACTTGCGCCGTTGTTGAAGGACGGCGGAGGAGTGACTTGACAACTTCAATCGAGTTTTTTGTCGGAGACTGGACCGATGGAGAAGACGGGATTGCATAAAAATAGAAAATAACAAAAGTGACTGAGGGCAGAGAAAAGATTACATCAAGTTTACGAATAAAGAAAATGATAGCATTACCGAGGAAAAGGGGAGCATCAGAAATAAGTTTCCGCTTGGAGACTCAAATCTCGGTTGAAGATAATCTTCTGTTCGAGTAGTGGCTGTGTATAAAAAAAAAAAGTATATATATGTTAAAATTATTCAGCCATTATGGAAGAAAATTATAAAAAGCATTAGATGACCAACCAAGTGGGATGGATGGGTTTTGCGGATATTTGCTCGAGGCAAAGAAGAGATCGTGAAGATGCTGTAGTAAACTGATCCACGTGGGTAGGCATAGCCGGAAAGGGCTACTCCTGTATAGTCGTGACGAAAGCTTCTAGCTGAAGAAGCAGTCTGAGACGATTTTCATGGCTGAAAGACTTGTCACACTTCAAATATACTTTTAGTGGGAGGCAGAACTCGCTGTGTTGACGTTAAAATTCTAGAAGGAGCTGGGGATCGGGGTGAATTGAGCCCAAACATGCCGCGCTACATACTGAGGAAGAATTAAAGCCTCAGTACTCGTAAGTAACTTTGAAGGCGATTATAAGCCCCACATGAAGCATCCCGGGGGCTAGATAGGAATACCATACATCTGAATGTTTCACACAGCGCGAGAAGAAAGATAGCTCGCCTGAAGGCTTCAATTGAGCCAGGAACCAAGAGGGGCCGGTGAGAGATCAACAAAAGGAGCCCAAGAAATAGTTGAATCAGATGTGGCTCATAAAAAAGCCTTAAAATAAGTCAGAAAATCAAAAGGTTGACAGAGGTCATCGGCTGTGGACAGCCGAGAGTAGCCCATAAGAATCAACTAGGCAGCTGGAATGGGATTGAAAGAGATTGACATAAAACTGGGATGTAGAATTGAAGAAACATTTACAAAAAACCAAAAAAACGCCACACCTCAGACTGAGGCAATGCCATACCGAGAAGGTAAGTGACTTAATGGAATCAAAATATTTCTGTAAACGAAAGCAAGGAAAATGGCCCTAAGGTCAACTTATTGCCATTAGCTAAAGCCGATGGCGATCGGAACAAAATCCGATTGATTTTCTGCGAACCGGTGCAGAAAAGATTATGCAGCAACCAGTATATGGAGGAAACGCTGTATGTTCCTGATCTGGTGACTGGAGCAGGGGATTCACCTGCAAATTTTGGAGGAATTTGGAGTAAGCCAAATCATTAGATCGAAGTGTGCCTTGCGAAATCGACACCCATCAGGATTGTAGGCCATAGAAAGGGTGAACGCCATGAGGCGTAAGCCAACAATGGCGGCTACATCAAAAAGAGTAGGGGTTAGAGGTCCTCTTTTGAAAAGCAAAATATTAGAAACAGGGGACCAAAGAAACAAGAGCGCGCGGCTAGAAGATAGATTATCGCGCTATAGGAGGGTGCCTGAGATAATTGAATCGCTTCATAAATGCCTATTTCTCGGCCAGGAGGCGCCATAACGGATTCTACTCTATCTAACCAGGGCCAAATACGCTGTCAGAGACACTTGGCCAAGTTCTGAGACTCTTCCCTGTCGAAGCTGATGAACAAGAATGGAGATGAATAACTCTTTTCAGAGAAAATCCCTCATCAGAGAAAGGGGAGTCAGTAGGCGGATGGTATGTCTAAAAGAAATCCTAATATAAACCTAGAAGGATCTAAATCAACGAAAGGTTTGAGTATGGTATATGTCAAGAGATGAATGAGAAGGAAGGAGGAACCAGAGACATTGTTCAAAAGAAAGAGAAGAGCGAGAGATTCGGTTAGAAAAGAAAAGAGAATTGAAAGAGACAAAAAGAATGGAAGCTTGATGAAGAAGAAATGGCCGTCGTATTGGACTTCGGTCAATTACGAGTCCCGAGGTCGGCTATAATGATGAATAGAGGCGGTAATTAAGATACTAATTAATTCGGGTATGAGACAAAATGAGAACGTGATCAAAGGCCGTGGATAAAAGAACAACGGCCAAGCTAAAACCGTACGAAAGATTGTGTCACGAATCGCTGTCAGATCTCGTCAGAAAATTTGAATTTGATTGGACGAGAACACGCCTCGGATCAAGCTTGCTTCGGGCAATAAGAAGTTGAAGATCGCGCCAGCTACCGAAGCGTCGCTTCGAAAGCTGCGAGGGGCAATTGTTGAACCAATCCGGCGCAGACAGTTGGCACACTGAGTTCATATCCATATTCAGGATAGCGCTGATCGGAGCAGGAAAATGCGCCAGGAGATATGAGCGCGCGTTTGTTTGGAAAGAACGTGACAACGTAAGCGGTTATGGGAGTTCCCAACGGCAGTTCCAATCGGCCGAACGTGGTCGCTCCAAATCCGGAAAGATGGCCGATCGTGAAATAACTGAACACAAGGGAAAAAATATAATATAGACCTGTAGTACCCTGAAAACGGTCTTCGCGCTGCCACAAGAGACCACCTTTATTTTCCTCGCTTTGCCTAGGAGTATGTTTCTGTGTATCTTGTAACTTAGCCTCCTTGAAGTCTGTCTGCCCTCCGGGCATCACTTCATTGTAAACATCTTGGAGTCTGTCTGCCCTCGGGGCATCACTCCCTTGTACACTTCGGAGTCTGCCTGCCCTCCGGGCATCACTCCCTTCTTATTAATAGAAAGTCGTTTTCGGCTCCTCAGGCCGACCAGATCTCGCTTTTGTCCTAACTATTCGGCTTATCTCTCAGCCGAAATATAGGCCCCACCTGTTTATTCGTCTCATCTTGCCGAAGCGAATTTACTAAGGAGGTTTTCGGACCCGGCCGATTTGATCCCTCATCGGTCGAATCGCTTGACCCGTCGTGGGCGCAAACTTCGAGGGTCACGATCAGCAGCCGATTTCTACCCCGACACACTTCCCGAGGAGGGTCAAGGCATCAGGAAATTCGGCTATCAACAAATAGTACAAGTGAATTCATAGGAAAAGGGATGGTAATTAAGAAATTTCATAGGCCAACAAAATTTAAATTACTAGTCACTGGGGAAAGTTCCGCATTTGGTTAAAATAACTTGGTAAACATATGCATGTTGATTCTAATTTAGTTGGCTCTAGTTATAATTTATATCTCAAATTATTTTACAAATGGATGTAATTTGGCCATTTACACTAGTTTAAGCCGTTTTGGTTTGGCACTGTAAGTCATCTTTACGGCGATTCTAGGGAAACAGAGTGGCCTGATTTTAAACCCTAGTTTCAGACCAGCACTGAATGGATTCGAAATGTTTCGATTCCCGTTTCCAAGTTTTGACTGGAAACTTCAAGCAATGTCTAAAAGGTGCTGACATAGTCACCCTGAAACACTGATTATACACCAATATCTAATAGTAGGAAATGTAAAAATGTAAGCGTTACCCTGCTAACACAAAACGTGAACAAGT
The DNA here is from genome assembly GCF_001540865.1 of Ananas comosus. Taxonomy (NCBI): domain Eukaryota; kingdom Viridiplantae; phylum Streptophyta; class Magnoliopsida; order Poales; family Bromeliaceae; genus Ananas; species Ananas comosus. The sequence goes on from NC_033640.1 coordinate 7,943,631, forward strand.
ATGTTCACATGAAATTTGATTTCAGTTGTTTGTATAAGATAGGCAATATATAACAGAATAGAACCTAAATAAGCATAAATGTAACCCCTGATTAAAATGAAATACTACAGAATTACCTGAGCTGAACCTAGAACATAGATTGCTGAATAATGCCGACCATGAATGACCATGTCAGCAACCATTGCAAGGGGTATAGTGAGGGACATGCCTAAGGTGGCTACCAATGGAGTAGTCCAAACAACACAGAGAGCCCTGCATATGGGTTATCCTTGATTAGATAACATTTCCTGGGAACTCATGATAAAAGGCCAAAGTTGCTTCACACATACCAGAAGTAGTCAGAGAGAACGCTGCCAGAAAAAGCCGTTAGCTAGCACTACCTCGTCCAATTTATCAGAATGGGGTATTGTGAACTTGGGTTCGATCCCTAATGCAGTCAAGGGCCACACTGAAAGAGAGACAAAAACAAAATACTAGATTGACGCACCTATGACTAATATAGAAGAGCGTGCTCATCGATAATAGCATTAGGCCCCCTTATGAGAGAGGAAATTACTAAGCAAACTAGTTTATCAAGATATGACTCAGCAACAATTTAGTGAAAAGCACATGATACTTTATCAGGAAGTCATTGCTCATAAAGGAAATACGGGATGTACTTTAAACCAAGAATTTAAGTGCCGCGCAACATGTTCCCATGATGTTTAGCTGCAGGCATCGTACAGGCAGCAAGGTATTGTGCTGACAAACAAGATATTTTCTTTTTTCTACGACAATCCATTTAACCTGTTTTTAAATGTGCTTTTTATCTGATCCTTCGGACTCAATTGACAATACTACTTGACAATACTACTTGCTAATTTCAAAGAAATTTCCCAGAGATAAAACTACATTTCATTAGATTGAGGGTTATCATTTAGGGAAACACAAATCCCTTAAAAAAAAAGTAGGTCTCAATTTCATGAAAACCTTTTAAAAGATTTATTTCGTCAAATTAGAAAATAAAAGTTCAAAAATTGGGAAATCAAAATATGCCCCAAAATTAATGCTCCATTTCATCTAGTTCAGATCGTCCAAATGCAACTCACGGTAAAAGATAAATAGTTGGGACAGAAACTGTAAACATATTTTATTAGAACATTTGAAAAGAAAAAAAAAAAAAAAAAAAAAAAAAAAGAAGGTTTTCAACAGTCTGCCAAAAAAGGGTAGTACCACACTAATACCCTGTCAGACCATAAAGCATCACATATTTACAAGAGTTAACAAAAAGATTTTGAAATAGCAGTTTGCCGGATACGGTATTCCGCATCGATTGTCGAATTTCGGCATCTTCTAGTTTGCCGGATTTTGAAATAGCAATTTGTCAAATTTCGAAATCTTTCAGTTTGCTGGATACGAGTTTCTGCATTGATATTTGCAGGATACAGGGATCCAACACTGGCATGGCCAGCCTCCCCCTCCATGCCGAATGTGTTTCTAATTGCCTCTTTTATTTGAATGTAAAGTTTGCTATTTCCCGCCACCGGGGCTAAAATTTTATTCTAAAAACTTCATATACCCTAAATTATATTTAACGGTGTTGATCATTAATTTGAACATCCTAAGATCGAAAATAAAACTATAGTATCGGAGCCCCGGTACAAATAGATAGTATAGTAGTCTAATTATATATATATATATATATATATATATATAATATTGATAGGCTAGAATACCTTTAGAAGCACCAACTCCTTGGTGCTTCTAGGTTTCTAGCCCTTGATCTACTCCTTCATTATTAATAGCCTTTGGATCAAACATTATTCCACCTACCACCGCTTACCACCATCATCTCAATCCTACATCTCTCGCGTCCAATGCTAAAAACTCAAAAGCACCACTCCCTTGGTGCTTTAGAAGTATTCTAGTTCAACTATATATATATATATATATATATATATATATATATATATATATATAATATAATATATATATATATAGATTGAGCTAGAATACTCTCGATAGTAAACGGGCGTTTTACTACCGAGTTGTTTTCGATGATAGAGCTTCCAAATTGACGATCGGCTCCGTTGAATCATGGATCTATACCACTTGAAGTGTTTAGAAATCAAATTTCAAATCTTTTCGACATCATTTGCCTAATGATCAAAGAGTTTCAAAATTTGTAATTTTAATGGTGGATAAGAGACGTTTTCTCGTTTAACGGTGTAAAGATATCCAAATCAATTGAATTTTTGTTAGAAAATTCTTTAAACTATTTAAAACAAGATCTATACTCTTGATCTTGATTACAAGACTCCTATCATCATTTTTTAAAGAATATTCATTTTCAGCCATTCATTTTTTGTTCACTAGATGGATAAAAGAACAATATCGAAAGTGCGTGAAATGTGATTTCTAGGTAGTTTAAATGGTTTAGATCATATTTAACGGAGCTGATCGTCAATTTAGAAGCTCTATCATCGAAAACAACTCGTTAGTAAAACGCCCCGTTTACTATCGAGAGTATTCTAGCTCAACTCTCTCTCTCTCTCTCTCTCTCTCTCTCTCTCTCTCTCTCTATATATATATATATATATATATATATTTCAACCTTAGAAATTTCTTACTGACTTATGTTGGCAAAGTTTTGTGGACCTTATATTAAGTGCCAAGCAACTAATTCATAAACTAATTGGGCCTGCATTAAATTTTGATTTGTTTGCTTTGAAGTCAACCGACCAATAGAAATACTAATGGAAAAAAATGAAGCAATACCTGTTTTGATAGCCATTTGGTTGGCTTTTTCCTTGAGACCAACGAGCTTTAGATATATACATACATATCATGCCTTTAATCGGAGAGCTTCAGCACAACAACATGGGGCTCTGCCACTGCCATTCCAATGGCTTTTCATGGCGCGCACTGATTGTGTGGACTACGCTAGTAACAAACATGCTCAATAGTTTCTTTGGTGTTGGATGTCCTCAAGAAGAGTACGAAGCTCTTTTAGAATTCAGAGCTTCGTACAACAGAACAGGTCTGTCGTCGTGGGGAAAGCAGAGAGATTGTTGTCTCTGGGAGAGAGTTATTTGCGATAACAGCACCAAACAAGTGGCCGAACTGCAGTTATCAGACTTTCTGACATACCAACTAGTAACATATGGGATCCTTGATGTCCAAAGTTGGAAATTGAACTTGAGCATCTTTTCTTCGTTCCGTGAGCTACGACATCTTAATCTATCTGCTGATTATATATCAGGCTCCCTCTCAAGCGCCGGTAAGCCACATATTCATCTTAATCTCTTCTTCTTCTTCTTCTTTTTTCACTACTGTTAATAATTTCTTATTGCTATATTGCTTCTCTTTTTCTTCTCGATAAAATGTCGAAGTTCGTCATTTTTATTTACAGACATATCAGGGCTTGACAAGTTGGAAGTCCTTGATCTGAGCATAAACGAAATTACTATTACTATCCCGCCATCTTTTAGAACTTTACGCTCGTTAAAAGTCTTGAACTTGGGGGATAATAATTCAAATGGCACGCTAGCTATCGAAGGTAACATGTCGTACTCTACGATTATAAGTACTCTAATAGGAAGATATGCACCGCTGAAATCATAATCGATATATCTTCTTGTTGATATTTTTATGCCTTTCTTGTTGTGTTCTCTTTCCAGCCTTAGTAGGATTGAAGAAGCTGCAGGTGCTTGATCTTGCAGGAAGCCATCTTACAGGAGAGATCCCGATGTCTTTGGGATATTTGACATCTCTCAAAGTCTTGAATTTGGGAAGAAATAATATAACCGGATCACTTCCTTCAGAAGGTACAAATTTTGTACTTCCCATTTCAAAATTTCCATATGCTACTCTTTGAGGATCATGCACCACAGGCATGTATGGTCTTATTATCTTGTGCAGTTCTCCAAGGACTAAAGAACCTACAGGAGTTGCAGCTTCAACATAATAATTTCAACGGGAGTCTTCCTCTAACTTTAGGAAACCTTTCGAGCCTTCAGCATGTTGATCTTTCTTATAACTCTTTCGAAGGAACGACACCGGAGCACCTCTTCACAGGACTTGGCTCACTTCAATATCTAGATCTTTCATATAACAATCTTCACGGAAATTTTCCATTGCACTCTTTTGCCAATATGTCAAAGCTTGAAGGACTCATACTGTCAGACAACAAGGGACTAGAAGTGCATATTAATAGTGGGAGTTCATTTCAACAAGTGCAATTGCGAATTCTTATGCTGTCAAGTTGTAAGCTGGATAAGAGTGCCATTCTCACCCCTAATTTTCTCTGCTCTCAACGTCAACTCGAAGTGCTTGACCTCTCTGACAACCACCTGACAGGAAACATCCCGGCTTGCCTACTCGACAACAACACCAAAATGGAATACTTGAACTTAGGAAGTAACTTATTGACAGGACCAATTCATCTTCCCAGCCATCACGTGAAAAGTATGAAAATAATTGATGTCTCTGTGAATCTCTTTGTTGGCTCAATCCGTTCTAATATTAGTATGGTTTTTCCTAATCTGATGGTTCTTAACTTGTCATCGAATCATTTAACTGGAAGCATCCCTTCATCATTAGCTACCATGAGACAATTGCAGATATTGGATCTCTCGGACAATCTTACCATCGGCAAAATACCAGCTCAACTGACGAGTAATAGTTCCCCATTTGCAGTCTTGAAGCTTTCCAATAATAATTTGCATGGAAAAATTCCTGATGTAAACTTTGTTGGTTCTAGTGCATGCTACTTGGATGGTAACATGCTATCAGGAACACTACCAAGCAACATCTCAAGAGATATAGATATACTGGATGTCCGTGACAATGAGCTAGATGGTTCAATTCCAGAAACCATTTCGGAGGCATCATCTTTGAAGTATCTCATTCTCAAAGGGAATCACTTGCATGGACAAATTCCGCAAAGCATATGCAATCTAACGACACTTTTCGTATTGGATCTCTCCGACAACAATTTCTCCAGTTCTTTACCTCCATGTTTCCCTCCAGACGTACTTTATCTCGATCTGGCTAACAATGCTTTCACTGGAGAAGTTCCACGTGTTCTTCTCAATTTCTCACAGCTTCTAGTGCTGGACATAAGCAAAAATCACCTTTCCGGTCCGATTCCAATGCAAATAGGAAGCGAGCTTGAAATGAATATTCTTATTATGAGAGAAAATTCTTTCAAAGGACAATTGCCTGTTCAACTGTGCAATTTGAGAAAATTACGCATATTAGACCTATCACATAATCAGTTTGCTGGATCGATACCGTCTTGCATTGGTACAATGGCATTTAGAATCACCAAATCGGCTTTACTTTTTCAACTTTCGGACCTTTGGTCTTGGGCATTTATTTACCATCACTGGTCTGTTGGTCACTCGTCTATCGACCTAACCTACATCTCCACTGGGGGGCTACAAGAGGAAGAGTTTAGCACTAAAGGCAATTTGTATGAGTACCAAAATGATGGTTTGGTTTCTATGACCTTAATTGATATATCAGTAAACAAATTAACAGGAAAAATTCCAACTGAAATTGGAAATCTTAGTGGACTTGTTTCTCTAAACTTATCCTACAACCAACTTACGGGTCAGATCCCCGAAACCCTATCAAATCTATATCAGATTGAGAGTCTTGACATATCCAACAATAGATTAAGTGGTGACATTCCTTGGCAATTAGGCCAATTGAAGTTCTTAGAGGTGTTCTCTATTGCCCAAAACAATTTATCTGGATGCATACCGAGTTTTCGAGATCAATTGGCCACTTTTGGTAAGGCTACTTACGAGGGCAATGTTGGCCTACACGGACCACCATTAGACGAAACATGTGCTACTTCATCAAACAAAACAACATCATCAGAAGAAGAAGATAAAGAGGTTAGTAGTATTGATAGAATCATCTTCTATGCAATATCTACAACTGCATATATAGGAGGTTTTTGGATTTCAATAGCTTTCTTGTTTTGCACTCGCTGCGGACGGACTGTGCGCATTAGACTGGATAATTGTGTTGATTTCTTGTATGGAGAAATTTCAATGGTTGTACATAAATTAGTTTTTATGAATCGGGGTGGCAATAGAAATAGGAAAAACCGTGTGTAATAAAATGTAGAACATTTTCATTATATATAGTGAGAACTTCTCTTGTTTCCTGCACCATTACTAAGGCTTTTGAATGTATATGTACTACTAACTTGTTTTATGTATTTTAAAAAAAAAAGCAAAAGATGTGACTCATAATGCACTGACATTATAAAGGTATTGTAGCTTCTTGATTCTAATTGTGGATTGTTGCACTGTGCCTACGGTTCTTGATTATGGCTTAGTATAACCCAAACTCTATCATGTAGCCAGCAGGCAACTTGCAAGCTTTAATTATAACTTAGCCCAACCAGATCTTGGCCACATAGGTAGGATGTTGGCTCATTTAACTCAACACTTATTGACCTTATAAATTATGTAATGCTATGCAATACTACAGTTTTTTTATTTGAGTACTGATTCCTATTTTTCTTCGTGTGCCAAAAAAAAAAGTCTCAATAAATATCTGTTAACTAATCCTACTGTACCTTCCAAAGAACATAGTTGACGAATTAACAAAAATTGAGCTAGTATAGTATTGATAGTATAGAATAGTATTTACTATCATTACTATTCCACTAACCCCTACGGAATCTTAAGTATCCAATAGTCAAAAAATTGGTAATAGTTATTATTCTCATACTATTAATAGTATTATAGCTCTACTAGATTTACAGTATATTACTGTGAAATATTCTTTTCTGACAAACAATTTTACAAATTTTTGATAAATTCATCAATTTGAATGATTGGATTATATTATCAATTTTATAATTTTTAAACAATCCACCACAAACTCATCAATTTAAATTGCACTAAAAGTCACTTTATACCTCAAAGTAAAACAAAATTCAAAAAAAGTCAAAAAAAAAAAAAATCTAATCTCCGATAAATATGACCTTTGACCTTGTTTCCATGGATGACACCCTCTAAAAAAGACCCTAAAAGAAAGCTCCTGCAGCATCCTTCAAAACTGAGGCCATTGCAAATTTTGTGGCCTTACATGAATATGCAGGGCTTTGCTCACTGATCTTTTGGCTATGCTCCAAACATGAATTTGAATTAAAGATAAGAAAATTAAATAAGAGAAGCACAACGAAATTGAACAAAAAGTTCATGACACAACCAATAACTTACAAGTTCCAAATGTCGATTTTGGATATTTTATATTCAACACCTAGAAATGAAAGTGAAGGGCCGCTTGAAATTTGATACGTCATATGTCTCTCCCACACTTGTTATTCTATTCCAAAAATCTATTTGAAAGGTGCTCTGTAGAATGATTCTAAAAGCCCTAAAAACTGCCAACGAAGTATGTAAAGAGTGTCTTAAATATTAGAGTATTTGTGAAAAGAAAATTTACGGAATCTAAGACGAGAAGCAGAGTTAAAACTTTCCACGTAAAATTCATTCACAACAATAATGTAAATTTCAATGGAAACTACTAAACTAAAAATAGAAGAACTATAGCAAAGGGTGATATGCATTCAGCCAAGCACAACATATCTAGTAAAATTTGAAGTAATCAAAGAAAAAATAAATTTTGAACGAATACTACAAAACGTTTTACAAAAATTTACAACAAAACAACCTATGTCTAAAAAAATTTGAACAAAAAGAATTGCTTTATTGCTTTTGGACTTCACTCTGCACTGAAGAAAACAAAGCAACGCTTCTGCTCCCATAACACTCTCCACCCACTTAAAAAAATACCCAAAAAAATAAAAAATAAAAAAGAGATAGGGAATGATAGCCTAAAAAATGTCCATGCCACTTGCTTGAATATATAGTACAAGTGAATTCGTAGGAAAAGAGATGGTAGAAATTTTTTGTCGTTACCTGTATGATGGACAGTCAATGATTTTGAAAGTTGAGGTTTTCTAGCTTTGCTGATAGTTTAAAGACAGTCAGTAGAGTAAGAGTTGATGTTCTCCCACTTCAACTTTTTGTTGCAACTGAACGCAAATTTACAACAAACCAAAAGGCATAAATGAGATATTTATTCGCGAAAATCACTTCATCTTATTTCACTTTCGGTAAAACAAACAGAGCTCCGCAAACTACAAGAAACGTGACAACAATGCCAGATGTCTATAGTAATCCAAGTACGGAGCGTTAAATGACTCTCCAGCAGGTGAAGAATATCTTCAGTCTGCCATCACTCACTTGTGGACTTCTCCATCTTTCTCAAATTGCAGATTTCTATGCCCACAATCTTTGAGTCCATAATTAATTAACAAGCTATCACCATCTCCAGGTTTCAACTTTCCAATGCCAAGTTGCAGAGTAGTGCCTAAGAATTGGCTTGCGATGTCAATGTTTATGGATACATTAGCCTGTTTGTTCGTCCGTAACTGATTTTCAGGTTAAATATGAACTTCAGTTGAGCTATAAAGATTAGGTAAAATTATATTCCTATCATTGCTTGTTTGAAAGGCTTCAGAACTGTGGTTATCATCTTTTTTTATTTTTTTATTTTTACCGAATACTTCTGTACTATACAAAAAAGAGTGAAAAACGTTATAACAAATAAAATTTTTCTATTTTTTTCTCTCCTGTAATTAACTGTGCCCTGGGTAGGCGATTACAATATTTTGGGAAAGTGAAGTTACAGGAGAATTTAATGCCTGATGAATGAAATAAACTCCAAAAGTGACCATTTATGGCCGGAGACAACTTTACTTTCCTCTGCATTCAGTAAAACAAACATGCTCTATTTTACACCAGATCCAAAACTGAATGAGTTTTCCACAGTGGTGGAAAAATTTTTGAAATTTGACTATATTGAGATTAATAATGATTTTTGTAGATGCCCAATCCAACGCCGAATCCAAAGCTAGGCCACAGAACAAGTGAAAAAATACTACTACATTATTAATGTCTCAACCTCCGTTTGGTTCGGGGTTAAGGAAAAAGTAGCTATTCCAGGAATAGAGTTAAGTTCAGGGTTAAAGTGGGTTAAAGTTTTTTTGTATTTGGTTGGGGGTTGGAGTTAGTCTAGAATAATGAAAAATAATGTTTGGTTGGAGTAGGTGGGATAAGAATATAATGATTGATAAAGAAGGATAATAATTGGTTGGAGTAGGTGGGATAAGAAAAATAGTGGGTTATTATGAATAGAAAATAGTGTTTGGTTGGAGTTTGGTGGGGTTATGTGGGGTTACCTAACCCACCCATTTTTTGAAATGTTTGGGAATAATATGGGGGTTAAGGGGTTATTCCTCCCCTTAACCCCCAACCAAACAAGGGCTCAAAGATTTCAAAACGATACATTCATCTCTCTCATCCTTGGGGTTAAGGGGTGGTCAGCATCAGTCAGTTTGATTCCATTTTCGCTTCAGTCAGTTTGATTCGATTTTCGCAGTTCTTTTTTCAAAACAATACCAAATCTAATTGAAAGTATGAACCGAGCAGAAATAATTCAGCTGGTTCGGTTCACATGATTTGGTTTCGATGAAATATTTTTGTTCGGTTTAAAAAGATTTAAACTACTATAAAAATAAAATATAATCATAATTAATTTTCTATTAAAATTGTTGATTTAAAGATAATAATAATTAAAATCTCTAATTATTTGTTTAGTATAAGTGATTAATACATATTTATTTTAAAATAAAGACTAATGCACATTAATGAAATTACTTAAATTTTGGTTAATTCGGTTTTCTAAGATTTTAATTCTTAGTAAAACCGAATTACACATAAAATCGAGCCAAATCGACTGATTTCGGTAATTCAATTTGAACCGAATAATACATATCCCTCGTTGTGACGGTGGGCATTTGTCGAGTCCCAAACTATTCATATGTATAGATTTAGGCCTCTTCGACGGTTTTTTGGTTGGGCCTGGCCAAGGCCAAATAGGTCCGAACAATTTTGGGCCTAAATTTGGTGGGCCAATCGGACTCGAAGTCCTTTTTCAAGTTCCAAAGTCCGGCCCAAGGGACGAAGAGCCCAGTGAGCCTTTTTTATGTTAAGACCCAGCTCTATTTAGGGGTATAATATGAGCTGTGCCGAGTCGACATGGCCCACATTCAGTCAGGCCAAAACGGGTTGGGGACCAACCTCGCACCACCCGATCCTAAAGTCGGGCCGTGCCGTACCGAGCCGAAACTCTTAGACCTCCGGCCCAATACGGCCCATCGGCCCGGACGGCTTGGGCTGTGCCAGGCCGGGCTGTGCTTCGGGCCAGATCTTTTTAATTTATTAATTATATTGAAAAATATATAAAAATATAAAAAAAAAATAAAAATTAAAAAATTATTTTTTAAAAAATGTATTAGTGAAAAAGTTTCAAATTTTTAAAAAATATTTATAAATATTTAAATTTTTATGTATTTTAAAATTTTAAAATTTTAAAAATATATGTTTGGTAGGACCAAAACTACCCTTTCCAACAGTAATTTTGACAATTTTGACTATTGGAGAAAGTATTTTAGTCCAAATTGGGAGAGCACCACGGGGGGCGGGAGACCTGGCTCCTAATTCCCAATGCTTTGGGGGAGACCTTGGGCCTGGCCGGGGCTTCCCCTTAGGCCTGAAACGGCCAAGGCCCGTCTCAGGCCAGGCCATGCCGGGCCAATAGGCCTTCAGTAGGAGGCCTAGCATGTCCCGGTGTAATCAGGCTGGGCCGGGCTGGGATGAGCCCTGCTGGCCGAGTGCTCGTGCCGGCAAGGCTCATCCCAGCCCAAGCTCATGTTGGACTGGGTAGCCGACGGGCCGACCGGCCCGTTTTACAGCCCTAGAACCATGCCTCGCACGTGCACTACGATATGCATTGATTGTCGGTGTCCCTCTCTCATGATCTAGCTCACTAGTATTAGTAAGTTGTTGGGCCCAAATCACGATCATGCCTAAAAATGTCAATGAGTACGGATATTCGAAATTTATCCAAACCTGAATTTGCATTAGAATGAAGTGGATTTATCTGATGGTAAATGTATAGTAGTTTTGGATACGGATATAAAAAATAGCAACCTTACGGATTTGGATTTGGGAATGGATTTTGTTTGTACCCGACACGAGCTCGAATTGAATTTACATTATATATAATATTTGGTGTTATATTCGAGTTTGTATTTTTGAAAAATTGATTTGATGTAATATGTTTTGAAATATGGTAAAGAGGAATAATTGTTTCTGGTTTGGGTTTCGAATTTCTAGTCGGGTTGGGTTTGGATATGGATTGATTTTTAAAATCGGTCAGGATTTGAATTCAGATTTGAATTTGAATTTCGGATTTGATAGCCGGGTTCGAATTCGGGTTTTGAAAATCCGTCCCAATTACTACTAGAAACTTATTGAGCCCCCAACCATCTGCACAACTTTACTTAAGCCCCATATATTAATATGAGTCCGGCTGCTATGCTATTAATAGCACCAAGCACTTGGTACTACCAAGTTTTCCGCCTTTAGATCTATCTTCTTGATCATTTTCACTCGTTAGATCATACTATTCAACCAACCACCCACTCAACCCTACGGGGCCCACATCATCCTAACCGCACATCTCTTAATCCAATGGCCAAAAACTTGGTAGCACCAATGACTTGGTGCTATTAATAGCATAGTAGCCTAGTTCTATTAATATTATGATTTTTTTTTGTGCCTTACAACAACTCTGGTAGCCAATGTAACAATTCAATATGCTAATACTAATAATTTATTGAGCCGAATCATCGTACCAAAATATTTAAACTCAAATCATTATGCTACAGTGCATACTCCTTATATTACCCATATTTTGAAAATTTATATATGATAATTCAAAAGAAAAATGTACTTGTACATCAACTGTTGAAATTTATATGTGAAAATTCTCTCTCTTAAAAGTTAGATAATTCTTTTTAAATTTTTATGTTGAAAAAATAATAATAAGATTTGTGTGAAAAATAAATTAGCCCATAGATGGTGCTGTTGTAAAATATCCATCCAAAAGTAGATATTTATGTATAGCATTGCTCATGAATCAATTAATGCATCTGAAAAATATTCCGTACAAAGAAATTATTACCGCCTATGCATTTGCTTCAAAATTTTGATAATAAAAATTTGAAAACCAACCGATCGTCCCTAAAGCAAGTGGCAAAAGACTAGGTGATTGATATCAGAGACCTAAGTTTGAATCCTAGTTGATTCACATTTCTAGCTAAGTTTATTTCTAAATGAAATAAACAAAGCGGGTAGCGTGCTCCCTATCTCTCAAAACCAAAAAAAAAAATTGAAAACCAAAATCAAATTTGTTCTTTTTTTTTTGAAGGGACAAGAAAATCTGTAAGATCTGATGATAATGGCCTTGAGTACAAGTTTGCAGAAACATTAAAACATAAATCTCCACAACAAAAGGGGAAGAAATGAAATGAAAACTTCAGCAAAGATAGCGGAAAAGAAATTGGAGAAGACAATCGAGAAAGTGTGCAAAAAATAGAGGTGTGGAAAGAGTCATTATTTGATTCATTACTACAAAATTTATAATCTTTTTATTAGGTAAATTACATTTTTATCTCTTAATTTTGGAGCTCAACACCAATTTAATTCCTAAACTTTAAAATTTCTCAATTAACGGTTTATAGTTTAATAAATATAATAACAACAAGTTCTAATTTCTAAAAGAGTCCCAATTAAGTCCTAATTTCGGTAGAAAATGTTTATTAATGTAAGCTTTTTAAATGATTGAATTTTGTAGGTAGTATTAAATAAGGAGATGGCACTGCCCTCGTTAATGTTGCCAAGATCGCGGAGGCAGTGGAGGAGGCGATGAGGGTCGGAAAGAAAGAAAAACTAAGGAAAAAAAGAAGAGAGAGAAAGGAATAAGAGTATTTTGATGAGTTTGTTAAAAATCCGGCACGAATCTACAAAATCGAAAAATGCGGCCCGACTTTGCAAAATCGAAAAATGCGGCCGCTAATACAATAATTGAAATTATATTTATTTTAATTAAGCTTGTTCTCAGGTTGGAACAAGCTTAACAAGCTTGATATCCAAAAAGGTTGGAACAACAGTTTCAGATTTATACCATCTTATACCAACTTATTCTCCCACGTAAGAAAAAAAAAAAGAGCTTATTTTCTCACTTGTTCCACGACCAAACAGAATTTAAGACTTTTAAAGGAACAAGTTCCCCCCTGCTGCTATAGAGAGAGAGACCAACTTATTCTCCCAAGTAAGAAAAAAAGAGCTTATTTTCTCACATATTCCACGACCAAACAGAGTTTAAGACTTTTAGGCTGCGTTTGGTTGGAGGGATATCCCAGAACAAGGCGGGATATCCCTCCAAACGCAATGCATTTTGGAACAACCGGATTGTTCCCGGAACAACCCGTTAAGCCGGGAACAACCCGGTAAGCTTGTTCTCCCTAAAAGGGAGAACAAGCCGGAACAAGAGATTTGGGCTTTTTTTTTTTTTTTTTTTTTTTCTGGCCTTTTAATTTTTTATACTTTATTTTAATTAATTTCAAATAAATTAAATGAATGCTCAAATTTAATAAATAAATATATTAATATAAATATTATTTTTATGGTAATATATTTATACTTAAATTTTATTATATAATATAAATTAATTAAATTTGATATATATTTTATTTTATTAAGTTTTATCATTTATATATTAATATTTAATTATTTTATTTTATATTAATTATTATATACATAAAATTATTTTTTCATATATTATATATATATTTTAACTTGTATTGAAATTTATACTTAAATTTTTATGATAATATATTTATACTTAAATTTTATTATATAATATAAATTAATTAAATTTGATATGTATTTTATTTTATTAAGTTTTATCATTTATATATTAATATTTAATTATTTTATTTTATATTAAGTGTTATATACATAAAATCATTTTATCATATATATATATATATATATATATTAATTGTATTGAAATTTATACTTAAATTTTTATGATAATATATTTATACTTAAATTTTATTATATAATATAAATTAATTAAATTTGATATATTTTTTATTTTATTAAACTCTATCATTTATACTTTAATATTTAATTATATATATATTTTTTATTCGTATTAAAATTTATACTAATTATTAATTAAAAATATAGGGATATTGTTAGTATTATACTTTATTCATTAATATATTATGAATAAATTATAGAAAATAAATTATTACATAAAATAAATTATTATATATAATAAAATAATATATATTATTTTAAATTAGATTCTTACATAAAATATTATATTATAAATTACTATATGAAATAATTTTATAAATAATTTTATATAAAATATACTAATATAAATTAATTATTTTATTTTTAAAAATATATTTAGACGTTGTTCTAGACTTTTTATCCAAACGCTATTAAGGATATCCTCTAGAATATCCTTGAATGCATCCAAACACAAATTTACAATTGTTCTATCTTATACCGGAATATCCCCTATTCTCGGGAACAACAAAAGTTGTTCTCCAAAATTTAGTTCTCCAACTAAACGCAGCCTTAAAGGAACAACCAAGCTTGTTCCCACCCACCCCCTGCAGCTATAGAGAGAGAGAGACCAACTTATTCTCCCAAGAAAAAAAAAAGCTTATTTTCTCACTTGTTCCGCTACCAAACAGAGTTTAAGACTTTTCCGCCCTGTGTGGATTGGGTACAAAAGGAGGATAAGAGCCTTATCCGCCCTATTGTACCCAAACAAAAATTTTTGGATGGGAACTATTAGTTCCCACCTAGGGTGGAAATAGCTTGTTCCCATCCACCTAGGGGTGGAAACGAGCCGAGCTCGAGTGAGCTTACCTTGGCTCAAATTCGGCTTGAAATTAATTTCGAGCCTAAATTTAAGCTCAAGATTGTATTGAAATTAATTCGAACCGAGCACGAGCGAGCCAAATTTCGAGTCGAGCGAGCTCGAGCCCTAAACGAGCCGCTTGAAATTCTCAACATCATACGATCAATAGTTTAATTTGTATAGAATATTATATATAATTTGATACAAAAATACGTCTAATAGTTCAAAGTACAAAATAATTCTATGAAATATAGTATTATAATATGAAGAAAAATAATTTATAAGTTGAATACTTAATCTTTTCAGGCTCACATGTCTTCTCTTCCACCTTCAATCTCCAAATTATTCATTTTATTTATGCAGTCAAAAATATATAAATTATATAGATAAATATTGGATTAAACTATCCAATTATATATAACTAAAATTAAAATTTTATATAAATAATAACTTTTTACTATAAAAATATTCTGTATATTTTCTCAAGCATACAATTAATAGCAAGGTAGGTAACGGCGGGCATATACTGTTATTTGGTAACTTGGAGGACTTCTGGCTTGACTACTTAGGGTGAGAGATAGAAAAAAAAAAAAGAGAGAAACATATTGAAATTTTAGAGCTCTGTGAAAGAAAGAAAAAAAGAAAAAAAGTATAAATTTAATGAAATTTTGCTCTTTTATTTATCTATTGGGTTTGTTTTTATAGGCTAATAACATTGGCCCAATTTTAACTAAACTCAGATTATTCACTCTGACTATATATAATTAAAAATATATTATATTTATATATTTTTTAATATATATATATATATAGAGAGAGAGAGAGAGAGTCCGGCTATGGTGCTTGTAAAAGTATCAAGCACTTGGTGCTTGTAAATATTTTACCGTTAGATCTCTACCTTTGATCATTTTTACCCGTTAGATTATACTATTCAACCAACCACCCACTCAACCCTAGGGGGCCCACATCATCCTAACCGCACATCCTTTAATCCAATGGCCGAAAACTTGTAAGTACGAATGACTTGGTACTTTTAAATGTATAGGAGCTCAATTATATATATATAGAAGGTGAGCAATTGTGCTCAGCATTGACCAACGATCAGCCTCTGGTGCTCACCCTCGAGGCATCAGGACACGCCTGCGATCGCGCGCGAATAAGCGTTGGCGCAACCAAACAGCAGCCAAAAGGCTGAAACGGAGCGAATCGCCCGAACAGCGGAACGGGCCTCCCGCGGAACAAAGGTGAGCACGATGATCAGCAACATTGCCCAGAGCATCGTGCTCTGCTTCCGTAGAGATCGGGGAAGCCTCGGGAAGCCCAGAAGAGGAAACCCACTCAATAAGCTCCATTCGTGCTTGGCCGAGCAACCTTTGCTCCGGCCGGCCGTCCGGCGGCACGACGGCGTGCGGCGGGCCCTGAGTCGGGTGAGGGGAGTGAGGAACACCGTGCTCACGCTCAGGTGCGCTGAAGCGGCGGCGGCGGCGGCGGAGCACCGCCCGCACGAAGATTCGAGCTGGGTTCCAGGAGTTGCTTGCGGCCACGGACGGCGGCGGAGGCCCGGGCGCGGAGGCGGATGCAGGAGGTCGGGGGAGTTACCGACGGGTGTGCCAAGGGGCGGCGGCGCTGGAAGAGTGCCGCACTACGGCTTCTGCTCGGGCTGCGGGTTGGGGCCGCGGCTGGCCGGGCGGCGACGGCGGCGCGTCGGCGGCGCGGGCGACCGCGGGAAGGGGCGCCCGGGCACGCGGGAAGACGACGGGAGGGTCCAGCGTGGCGACGCACTGGCGGCTGTGGCAACCGCCGCTCGCCTGACTCGGCCTGGCTGCTGCAGGGCGGCTGGAGCGGCTGCGGCGGGCCGGCGCGAACGGCGGCGGTCGACGGGGATGCTCGCGCGGGAGCACGGGTGACACCGAGGGAGGGTCGCAGAGGCGCAGCCCCGGGCCTTTCACACAACTCGCGAGAGAGAGAGGGAGAGAGAAAGAGATGGAGAAAGAGAGAAGTGGCGGCTGCGGCGGGGTTGCCGCCGTGGCTCAGACGTGGCGGCAGGGGTTCGCGTAGGGGCAGGGGAGAGGATGAAGGTGGCTGGGGCTAGGGAGAACTAGGGTATAGGTTAGGTGAGCAACAAAACCTAAAGAGCAAACTATATAACAAGGGCAACTGTCAAAAGTGTCGTCACCAAACACCGGAATTTCACATCCGACCTTCACCGGAACGAGCTAAAAACGCGTGAACGACTTCTCACGTGCGATCTCAGCAAACGGTACATAAAATATCGCGACTTTACGAAAATAGCGTTTTTGGGCCACTACCGGACCTCTCTCGTATCAACGTGGCGATCTCCGCAGATCCGTCCTCAGATTTGTGAACGGATTGCACAGTGCGATCAGCACCTCGAGACAACAAAGCTGGCGATTTCCGTTTCGTCTTGATCGACCACCGATCACGACAATCCAACCTTCTCCGAATAGAAGGAAACAGCACACAACAATACTATATACAAATATGTATTTTTGATTTTCTCGAAATCCGTGCCGTCAAAAACCAAATCCGCTCAGCGGCCAGTAGTTCCAAACAGCTGACGTCCGGTCGAACGAGCTAATTGGAACTGTGCTATGAACAGAGTCCTGGTATGGCGAGCCAAACGGCCAACTGCTCACCGCGCCCTTCTCCCGGAAAATGAGTTACATTCACTATTTAAGTGAAACTTGGAAATCGCGTAGAATGTTTCGTTTTAAACTCGTATTTCGCCCGAACTTGACTGACGTGCTTTTGTAATTAATTACTCACACAAAAACATCCGTCAACTGAGAGATTTAGCTACGCTGGCAAAAATTCAGTCCTTACAATTACGTACCGAGCGTCTCGTACTATAGTGTTGGTTTTCGATCTTAGGGCGTTCAATCAACGACCACATCCGTTTAACTGATCTAGGTAATTTTTTAAAGTTCTAGAATAAATTTGATATTTTTCGACATAGTTTACTTATGATCAAACTATTTCAAAATCTGCAATTTCAATGGCTATTTATGACGAGTTGGAGTAACGGTGTAGAAGCATCTAAATTTCGTCAAAATTTTGATAGAAAATACTTTAAAACTATATAGATTATAGTAACATCTTGATCTTGAATTTAAAGATGTCCTATACTTCAATTTAAAGATTATTCATTTTCCAAACCGCCATTTTGATATAATTTTATTTATTAAGTAAACGATATCGAAAAAAACTAAAATTTTATTCTAAGAAATTCATGATATGCAGATCATATTTAAGTCGTGTGGATGTGATTTGAACGCCCTAAGATCGAAATCAAACACTATACGTACTGGAGCTACGTACTTATAATAGTATAAGTACTAATTCTATATATATATTATATTATATATATATAGTATATATATATATATATA
>NC_033640.1:7962005-7963505 GCF_001540865.1 Ananas comosus
AGGGATTTGGGAGTAAAATCTAAGTCCTCTGTGAAGAACAGGTAAAAGAGCTCAAAGGGGGCGCTTCTCAGCTATTTATAGGGTGAAAATGGGGTCAGATGAACCTCAGAAACAAAGGCTGCAATTTGCTGTCCCTGCAGAAAATCCGAGATCTGGGTGCCCTAAACTCAGTTCTGGGCGCCCTAAACTTCCAGCCTGCACAAAACAGCCCTCATCGATTCCTTCGCCTGCGGTATGCTGCACCCTTATCCTGCTCCGGCGGCCCACACCTACCACCAGCCACGCGTCAACACGATCGATATTCATGATGTAGAATTTTCGGACCCACTTCTGGGCGCCCAGAACATAGGATCCGAATTGGATTCCAGTTTCAGTTAAATTCAGCACTCAGTACTGGGTGACCTAAATCTATTTCTGGGTGCCCTAAACTTCTGGGCGCCCTAAATCCAGTTCTGGGCGCCCTAAACTAGCAAAACTCCAGTTTTGCTTATTTGAGTGCGCCGAATCCATTTCTGCATCTATTTCGCGTAGAAACAACTCCGACTCAGTCCGACACTTTCCAGAAGCGTCGACCTGTCACTAATACTAAAGCCAATCCTATCCGAAGCTCAGAAACACTACATCCTCCCCTACTACAAAAAGTTTCGTCCGCGAAACTGAACACATACCTCAATCCAGGGCCTCAAACAGGTAGGGGTAGGACTCCCTCATCACCGTCTTCGGCTCCCAAGTCGCCTCCCGCTCCTCATGATTACTCCACTGTATCTTTACAAAGGGTATGACCCGTTGCGCAATTCTCTCGACTCACGAGCCAGAATCCGCACCGGTTGCTCCTCGTAACTCAGGTCCTCGCCAATCTTAAGCGGAGTGAAGTCAATCACGTGGGAGGGGTCGAACATATATTTCCTTAAAGCCGAGACGTGGAACACATCATGAATGCCGGCTCGCCGTGGTGGTAGAGCAATTCTGTAAGCAACTGGCCCGACTCTCTCCAAAACCTCGAAAGGGCCTACAAAACGTGGACTGAGCTTTCCACGTACTCCAAATCAGCGAATCCCTCCGGACGGCGAGACTTTAAGAAAAACATGATCTCCCACCTGGAACTCCAAGTCTCGTCTCCGGGTATCAGCATAGCTTCTCTGTCGACTCTGGGCTGCTAATATGTGCCGTCGCGCCTCTTTTACCTTTTCCTCAGCCTCAATCAGAATCTCAGGCCGAAGCGTCCTCCTTTCACCCACATCACTCCAAAACAAAGGGGATCGACATCTGCGTCTATACAACGCCTCAAACGGAGCTATCTGGATGCTCGCTTGATAGCTGTTGTTGTACGCAAACTCAACCAGTCTCAAATGCCGATACCACCCTCCTCCAAAGTCCAAGACACATGCCCTCAGCATATCCTCTAGAGTCTGAATGGTCCGCTCTGACTGACCATCTGTCTGTGGGTGAAATGCTGTGCTGAACTGCAACTGAGTGCCCAAGGCCGTCTGAAGACTCCTC